>NC_137975.1:19624056-19744056 GCF_963924665.1 Micromys minutus | reverse complement strand
CAGCTTAAAGATCAGACAGGAAAGGTTTCAGACAGAGTCCTGAAATAGACTGAAAAGACATTTCACAAAGCTATCTCCTGGTGCTTCTCGAACCTATTTTAAACCTCCTGGAAACCGACCACATTCTATTTTTTTAATGGTCTTTTAGTTGCAACCATGACTTTCGATCCTGTAGTTGGCAGGTGTCCTTCCCACAGCTGAGCACATGATTTAAAAGGCAGCAAAGCTGTTGGCTTAGATCGTCCAGGAATTTGACAGGATGTGTCATGTGAGAGGAAGAAAAGAGCTCCAAGAAGGCCCTTATTTCTTTGACCCATTGTTCGGTTGAAATGAACATAAAAGTCGTCTTTAAACAGCCTGAAATTAGAGCTACCAAGTAATTTAAAAGTCACTCTCCCAAGAGTGAAAAAGAATGACTCCGTCCCGTTCCATCTCTAAAGAAGAGAGAGATCTGCGAGCAGAGGTGTTTGGAGACCCTGGACAAGGTCCAGAAAGAATCCAACACATTAGTCACCATTACCTTTTCTAGATCAGGCCATTCCTTTGGTAGAATATGAGTGTGGATGTCAATTTTCATCTCCACAGGACCAGAGGAGACACGTGTATATACAAAAAGGAGAATTCTGATATGGAGAGATCGTCATGAAAATCAGAGTTCATTGACTCCTCTGTCCCTTTATGTCTATCTTCAGGTACCAGTCAGGAGGCCTGGCCCGTTGGTTCATGCCAACTGCCCTATTAAAGTTCAAGATTCTGTTTGTCCACTTGGCTTTGGGCCAACATTCTTTGGTAACTAGGACTCAGCATAAAATTTAAAAAAAAAAAAAATCTCAACGAGAAAACAGGAATGTACTCAACTTCAGAGGTCAAAAGTCCAGGCTGCTGCCTTTTCAATAGTAACTCAAAACTTGACTAGTGTGGAGATGGGGATGTAGCTCAGATGGCAGAAGGTTACCTAACATGAATGAAGTCCTGGGTTCCATTCATGGCACCACTTCAACCAGACGTGGTGCTGCACACTTACAATCACGGTGCTTTGGAAACAGCAGCAGGCAGACCAGAAGTTCAAGGAGACCCTGCCTCTAGGGAAAAATTGACTAATTTTGTGTTTTGATATTTAAAACTTATTAAGATGCATTCTATTAAAAAACAACTAGCATGTATTTAGACATAAAATAATTCAGGGGAATTTTAAAGAAAAATGATTTATCCCCAATTTATCTCTTTTTGTATTTAGTTTTAGTACCCAAAAGTAACTCGCTTTACTGCCTTTTGGGTTTTGTTTTTGATCCAGTTAGCTATTTCCAGGTCTTTAAATTTTTTGTTGTTGTTTTGTTTTTTGAGACAGGCTTTCTCTGTGTAAAAGCTCTGGCTGCTCTAGAACTGGCTTTGTATACCAGGTTGGCCTTGAACCCACAGAGATCCACTTGCCTTTGCCTCTAAAGTTCTGGGATTAAAAGCATGCACCACACTCAGGGCTAAATCATATTTAAAAATTGGTTTGCACATGAAAATTTAACATGTTGACAACATGGTAGGGGAAATTTCTTCTGTCTTGTCTTTTTAAATTATTTTAAATGTATAAGTGTTCTGCCTACATGTATGTTTATGCACTACATGTGTGTCTGGTGCTCCCAGAGATCAGAAAGGGGCATTGTAACTGGAGTTATGGATAGTTATGGGGTGTTGGATCTCCTGGAACTAGAGTTACAGATATGCATGAGCTACAATGTACATGCTGGGAATCGAACCTGGGTCCTCTGGAAGAACAGCCAGTGCTCTTACTTGCTGAGCCACCCCTTCTGACTTGCAAAGTTTCATCTTCATTTGTGTCATTTGTTTTCTGTTCAGGCTACATTTTGTTCTTCACCTTTGGCTTTTTTATTCACCAACCACGTATCTGTTCCTTTATTCACATATTCAACAAGCGCTTACTAAGAACTGTGTTGAAACTGTTGAGAGAAGTTTCATCTCGTAGAAGGTGTTCACCATTCAGATTATGATTCATCCACACTGACTTTCTGTTTCATTCATTCATTCATCCATTCATTCATTCATCTTTTCACCCACTCATTTATGCATGCATTTAACAAACATGTATGGAGAGCTACTACTATGTGATGAGGATATAAGGTTGAATGAGATAAGATGGACACTTCCTATAAGAATGGGTCATTGTATACAGCCTGTGCATTAGGGACAGGAAACAACCATCATTCCAGTTGAGGGTGGGTGGTGTGGTTTGGGAGGGTGTCCACTGGAGCATAAAGTGGAGCTTACAGTCATGCCACCAAGAGGAGTCTAACATGAGTCAGCCCTGACTGTTTTATTCTGTATCTCCCTCTTCTCATCCTGGAAAGAAAAATGCTCAAGGGACCCTAGGGACCCTGACAGAACCTTGCATCTGTTGGAGGGATGTTCCCTTCTGTTCCATCTCTTTGATACAGAAACTAAGTAGTCACAAAGCCTTCAGGCTATAATTCGTCTAGATTCTGGATAAATTATAAAAGAACATACTAGTGGCTGATGATGTCCAGCCTGATAGGAAACAAGGGATAATTTCAATTCTCTTACCTTTTCTTCTTTCCGTAGACAAATTTTCACAAGGCTTGGGCTGTCTTCAAAGTCCTTGAATTCTTGATTCTTTTGCTGTCATGCTGAGTGTAGATGTCACAGGTATATACCACCACACCCATGTTGGGGGTTGGTCTGATGCTACTGTGTGTTTGTGTGTTAAATACTGGCACCGACCATCTGGTTACCCCCACTAGCAGATCCTCACATACAGCAAGTGATGCTATGTAAATTTTGCTCCCCAATTTATAACTATTGGTTAAACAGAGGTAGCTACAGCCAGTTACTGGGGAGAATAGAGATTGGTGGAGTTTCAGTTACTGGGCTGGAGGTCCCAGGTAAGGACCATGAGAAGGGTGAAGGGGAGTGGAAGAGGAAAGAAAGGGAGCAAACAGGAGGTCTTCATTAAACATGATCATCAGGAGCATGTGCCCAAGTGAATCCCCCCCCCCCCCCGTCCCCAGGACAGAAGGTGAGACTTAAACAGCAAGTGTTGTGAAGCACAGCTGGGAATTAACACTGTAGCATATAGAAAGATAGATGAGGGGTAATTCTTCTAGTAATTGAGCAGGAGCTGATAAATAAATCCCTAGGACTCTGCCTCGGCTATTGGTGGGGGCTGCCTGGGTCATATTAATAATTAATAGAGATTATTAAAATCCATTTATACAAGTCTTTCCTCTTTCCTCATTTTCTTTCTTTCTTTCTCTCTCTCTTTCTTTCTTTCCTCTGTCCTTTCTTCCTTTCCTCCTTCTTTTCTTCTTTTCTCCTTTCTTTCCTTCTTTCTTCCTTTCCTCCTTCCTTGCCTCCTTTCTTCCTTTCTTCCTTCCTTCCTTTCTTTCTTCCTTCCTTCCTTTCTTCCTTCTTCCTTTCCTCTGTCCTTCCTTCCTTTCCTCCTTTCTCTCTCTTTTTTCTTTTTTCCTTCCTTCTTTCCTTCCTTCCTTCCTTCCTTCCAGTCCTCGAATGCTGGAGTATGACTTTGAACTCCTGTCACCCCCCCCCCCTCTGAGGGTTGGGATCAATAGCCTGCAGTACCAGGCACAGCTTATATGGTTTGGATGGAATTCATGGCCTCTAAACACATCCCATCCTCTCTCTCCCTCTCTCCCTCCCTCCTCTGTCTCCCTCCCTCCCTCTTTCCCTCCCTCCCTCCCTCCCTCCCTTCCTCCCTCCCTCCCTCCCTCCCTTTCTCCCCCATTTGCATTATTCTGACCTTATTGCATCTCACCATGTTTCCTTTTGTCCATCCTCATGTTCAGTCCCTTGTCTCTCCCCATGATTCTCTAATTACTACTAGTGGTCACTGGCTTCAGTGTTCATTCCCTGTGGTTTGTCCCCCAAGACTGTCCGGACCCATCATGAGCTCTTATGCCTTTTAGCATAACACTGTTCATGGTTTCTCACTGCTAGGTGCATTTGAAACCCAGAGCCCCTAGTGTCCACTGAAACCCACAAGCAACACAGCACCACCAGTAAGTCTCAACTCCTCTTGTCCTGTATGCTGCCTACTGTGCCCCAGCCGCCGGCCACATTTTTGTGCTTCCTTGAATGTCATTCTAGCTCCCTTCCCGCTCTATTGCTTCCTTGGGTCTTATCTCTGCAACAGAATTCTTTGTTTGTCTCCTTTTTAACTCCAGCCATGACTTGCTATTTATCTGAAACATTTTATCTTCTGATCATTCCCTCATTTATGCATGCATTTAACAAACTTGTGTGGAGAGCTAGTATGTGCTGAGGATATACGGTTGAATGAGATAAGATGATGTACTATAGTAACAGATAATGTGCTGTGTACAACGTACCATTCACTTTTATATCATCTATCTATCTATCTATCTATCTATCTATCTATCTATCTATCTATCTATCATCTATCTACCTATCTATCATCTATCTATTTATCTATCTATCTATCTATCTATCTATCATCTATCTATCTATCATCTATCTATCTATGACATACACCAACCCCACCCTGCCTACCCTAGACTCAGTTAGGGGAATGAGCAGAAAGGACCCTGACAGAAGTTTGGGTAAGTACGAGTTTATCTTCAAAGATATCTGAACTCCTTTCTGGGCTGCTTCTGTCCACTTCAGGATCTATGGGATTAGGCATTGTCTAATTAGTTAGGGTTTTATTGCTGTGAACAAAAAACCATGACCATTGCAAGTTTTATAAAGGACAACATTGAATTGGGGCTGGCTTACAGGTTCAGAGGTTCAATCCAGTATCATCAATGTGGGAACATGGCAGCATCCAGGCAGGCATGGTGCAGGTGGAGCTGAAAGTTCTACATCTTCATCTGAAGAAAGCCAGGAACAGACTAGACATTCTCAGGCAGCTAGGAGGAAGATCTTCAATTCCACCCCCAGAGTGACACACCTCCTCCAACAAAGCCACACCTTCTAATAGTGCCCCTTCCTGGGACAAGCGTATGCAAACCATCACAGGCATCCAGAGACTTTTCGATCCTTAGCAATGAGAGATGAGTTGTGTCTAGTCAGAGACTGGGCCCTGATAGCTCCCTAACATGCTGGGTTCATCCCAGTTAAAGGGTAAATAGTTACAGAAATGAGAGAGGAGTTTTACTCAGTGTGGTCACAGTGTGGACTGGAGAGGAGCAGAGAGGTCCTCTGGCCCTTTGAGTACTGTTCAGCCTCCTAACGGGGGCTCTGGTTCAAATAGAGGACACCATGATGTATGATGAAGAAGCCCTGGTCAGCTGAGGTGTGGTCTCACCTGTCACTGACACATCTTTATCTGGGCTCCAGTGTCCTCCGCAAAAGCAGTCTGACAGTTGGAACTGTGTGAAATCTTGCCCTGAGAAGCAAGTTCACTCTCTGGAAGGCACTAGCGTCCATCTTTTCTTTCTCCTTAGTGTGAGGTTCCCGAGGAACCTCCAACTACTTGGGCCGCCCTGTTTCAATATTCTGCCAACCAAAGGGAGGGCACAGCATATCTTAGGACAGTGGCCCTAAACTTGTGGGTTGTGACCCCTTTGGTGAGGGTCGAAGGAACCTTTTGTAGGAGGCGCATATCAGATATCCTGCATATCAAATATTTACATTACAAACCATAACGTTAGCAAAATTACATCTATGAAGTAGGAATGGAAATAACTTAATGGTTGGGGGTCATTCATCACAACACGAGGAACCGTATTAAAGGGCCACAGCATTAGGAAGACTGAGGGACCACTGCTTTAGAATGTCTTCATTTCTGCTAGGATGCTTGGAGATGGCCGGACTTAGTCATCTGCTCTCAAATTTTCCTACATCCGGAGATTGCTGGACTGATAAATTTTGAGTCAACACCACGGGAACAGGGGCCACACTTATCTTGTTCTTTGATTTTATTTGCTGCTTTGCCAAGGTCATGACACTCGGGCCTCACACCAAACACTCCCCAGCCTTTTTCTGCTGAAGTAGCTGAAAACTGTAGGGACAACTGTAGGGGCACTTAAATCAGGGGAGTTCCAATGATGTGGTTTACTATTCACGATGGGAATGCGTTTCATCCATTGAGCTAAAGATTTTGTTTCTTTAAATAACAGCAGACCAATTGCTTTCTCCTCCCACCTCCTGCCTATCTGTCTATCATGTCCCTTAATGATGGGAATGTATTCCAAAAATGTGTTAGGGAACGTTGTTATTGTGCAGACTTCATTGAGTGAACTTACGTAAACCTAGATGGTATAAGGCAAGCAAAAGACTTGGTAATACAAACTAACAATACAAAATAACATATAAACTGTTGTCACTGTAGATAGTATTCTCTCTGTGTGTGTGAATGTGTGTCTGTGTGTCAGTATGTTAGTGTGTGTGTGTGAGTGGGTGTGTGTGAGTGTGTGTGTGAGAGTGTGAATGTGTGAGAGTGTGT
The DNA here is from genome assembly GCF_963924665.1 of Micromys minutus. Lineage (NCBI taxonomy): Eukaryota > Metazoa > Chordata > Mammalia > Rodentia > Muridae > Micromys > Micromys minutus. The sequence continues at coordinate 19,737,602 of NC_137975.1, read as the reverse complement.
GTATGTGTGTGTGAGTGTAAATGTGTGAGTGTGTGTATATGTGTGTGTGTGTGTGTGTGAGTGTGTGTATGTATGTGAGTGTGTGTGAATGAGTGTGTGAGTGTGTGTGTGCCTCTGTGTGATTGTATGAGTATGTGTGTGTCTGCGTGTGAGTGAGTGTGTGAGAGTGTGTGTGTATGTGTGTGTGACAATTTAATTGATACAACCTGCAAAGGAGATTTTCAATGCTTGTCTAGGTTAGGTTGACCTTTAGGTGTGTCTGTGGGGACTGTCTTAGTTGCTAGTTGATGTGGAACTTTCTTGCCCACTGCAAGCAGCACTGTTCCCTGTGTCTGGTCCTGGACTGTGTAAGAGTAGAGAAGGTGAACTGACTTGTAAGAATACGAGCATTCATTGCTCGTGCTCTTGGCTGTGGATGTGACGACTGTTCGTAGTTCTCCCGCCTTGACCTCTCTGCTGTGATGAACAATAATACCCTGGAATTGGAAATTTGGGCTAAAATAACTCTTTTCTCCTCTAAGGTTTTGCTTTGCTTTTTTTCTGGGAAAGATTCTCCTTATGTAGTCGTGGCTGGCCTGGAGCTCACTCTGAAGATCAGGCTGGTCTCAGACTCACAGATTTCACCTGCCTCCATGCTGGGACTGAAGATGTGCCACCATGCCTCCTTCTACATTGCTGACCGGGTCCAGCCTTGACCCAGGATCTGGGTTCTCAGCTGGAAGCAGGGATATCTGGAAGGCACATTAAACACACACACACACACACACACACACACACACACACACACACACACAGACAACTTTTCGGGTACAAGCTGACAGGAAGTTTTTTAAGGCTTAAAGATGCCCTTTCTCTCTGTTTCTCTGTCTCTCTATCTCTGTCTCTGTCTCTCCCTCCCTCACTCCCTCCCTTTCTCCCTCTCTGTCCCTCCCTTCCTCTCTCCCTCTCTCATCTTGAAGCTGCACACTTTCACTCCCCCCTCTGACTGTTGGTTGTGGGCTGTGCCTCCTCATTCGCCCCCTCTCTCACACGCGCTCACTCTTCCGTGCGTTCTTCTTCACTTGTATAATTATTGCCAAATCAAACTCAGAAGAATGACCACATCCCACAAAGAATCAAGACTTACAACTGTCTCCCAAAGTTTCCAGCTTCCCCTAGTCCCAGGCCTATGGTCAAAATAGTAATAATTACAAACTTATCATTATTTAAACTTTAACTTTTGACTTATACTTCAGAGCTCAGAGCTCCGAGGCCAGCTACTTGCATTTCCCTGTGAAGCTCTAAGGATAAATGACATGGGCAAAGCTGCCAGGCGGTGGCCAGGAACCCTGTTAACCCTTAACTCACAGTTCTGATAGCTTCTGCTCCTGCACATTGCATACAGTGGCTCTCCTAGGAGTCCCAGTGTTCTGACTTAGTTTTACTAATTAGTAATTTTATGTATTCTATTCTTTCTTATCCATACATATCCAAAGGAGACAAGAATTCACTCTCAAATATTGTGCAAAACTCACTTCATAACTTCAATACTTTTTCCTTTCTGGATTAAAGTATCCCGCGTTTTGTTCCCTTATTCCTTTTCCCCTTATTTCATCATTATGTCTCTTGTACTAATGCTTTTTCATAATTCCAATAAATTCCTTCACTTTCTGCCAGTGGACCCTGAATGACTCTTAGCAGTACATGGCTCTGTTTCATTTCTAATATTCCTAAATAAACTTTCTCTGCAAGTCAAATATTAATCTGGAACTACCATTGTGCAGTTATTACATTGTTTCCAGGATGAGAGCACACAGCATGCACCTGGGCATTAGGACTGTGCTGTGCTGGGCCCCTGGGCCTCAATTTTTAATTGTTTAAGAATCATTGCATGAAGGAACATTTGCTTTCACAGAATTCACCAGAGCAGGAGAAGGAAGTAGGAAAGTCAGACACAACAGAATAATTACACACACCAAGGCCACCTGAAAAGCAGTCACAGACATATGAAATCTATTCAGTCATTGTCCAGGGCTAAGATTAGGAGGAACGGGAACAACATTTTTATAAAGAGCTGCCCTCGGGCTTCTGAGACACCTCCAAGTAGGCCTGCTGCAGACAGTCCCTGTCATGGTGTGCTGTCCCCAGCATTTTTTTTCAAGGTATTTTATCCCAGTAACATTATGCAGACAAAGTTTCCATTTCCAGCACTCTCTCTGGCTCTTTCTATATTTAGGTAATCAAGTGTCCAAGGCTTGAAACAGAAACTAACGATTGGATTCGAATTCAAAGCCTTGGACACTTGATTACCTCAGTGGTAGATGGGAAGACTTAACTATAGACTTGGGAAGAATGAGGGTGGAGACTAAACGTCTACTGTTGCTGACTAAACAAAGATCTCCAAGACAAGGGAAGAAGCTCAAAGAAGGAACAGTAGCTTGTGGACACCGTGAGTCTACGTTGTGGCAGGAAGAGAATCCCTAGATGAGTTAAGAGGTGTTGATCCAGGAATTAAGAACAGCTTTATGCTCATGCGCAGTGGAGTAAGGAGCCAAAAGGCAGGATGGAGCTTGCACTTGGACCTACAAGGCTTTCTGTAAAGTGTGAGAAGAGTGGTCACAGCTCAGTAGTTATACGGTGAGAGGGGCATATGGTGATCACAAAAGGAGGATGGAAGCCAGGCAGATAGCGATCAGGAGGCCTGAGGGAAATGGGGCGGGGGGAGGAAGAGGAGGAGCCTTCAGGCCCGTTGTGTGATTGGTGGAGAGCAGGGACCGATCCAATATCAGTGATTGTTCACACCTAATACTACCGCTTCCTGTAATTCCTATGCCTATTGTATTAGTGATTTGTCTTGTGGTAAAACCTCTGACAAAAGCAACTTACGGAGTTTTGCTTCACAGTGTGAGGGTAGAGTCATGGAAGCTGGAGTGTAAGGCACCTGGTCACATCACATCCACAGTGAGGAAGCTGAAAGAGAAAGATGAATGCTCGTTTTCTCCTTCAGTCACGGGCCCCAGCCCATAGGATGATATGGTGGTTAAATTAAATGTCCACCATTGGCCTATAAGGAGTGGCACTATTAGGAGGTGTGGCTTTGTTGGAGTGGGTGCCTTGTTGGAGAATGTGGTCACTGGGGCAGGCTTTGGGGTCTCAAATGCTCAAGCTAGGTCTAGTGTGGTTCAGTCTTTCCTGCTGCCCTCAGATCGAGATGTAGAATGCTCATCTCCTTCTCTAGCACCACGTCTGCCTGGACGCTGTCATGAAGATAATGGACTGAACCTCTGAACTGAACCAGCCCCATTGAAATGTTTTTCTTTATAAGAGTTGATGTAGTCACGGTGTTTCTTTACAGTAATAGAAACCCTAAGATGGCAATGCCCACATTCAGGGTTGGTCTTCCTACCTCAGTTAACTAACCTAGAAACTTCTTCACAGATGTGATTCTATTCCTGTCAAGTTTTCCTTCATGGTTAGCTTTCACACCCACAAGGGAGAGTAGAAAGATCAGAGTATGAACTATAGCACTGACTTAGAGACTTTGCTTTTTTTTTGGGCAAACAACTTAACTATCTAGCATATATCAATCAATCAATTAATCTACTTATTATATCATCTATTTTTCTATCCAATCTAATCTACCTACCTATCTCCCTCCTAATATGTAAAACAGGACAACAATGGTAGACTCTACCTTGGGCTGTTGTAAGGGTTAAAGTAGATAAGATATGGAAGGTATATAAATCTGTTGACTAGTGGAAAATAATGCACATGAGGTTTGTCATTGTTTTCTCTTTATTGTTGTTGTATGAGCTCCTCTTTAGTTAAGATGTCCAGATAAAGGCCTGAAGTGACTGAGGTAAGTTTCCACAACTTGATGGTAAAAGAATTTATTAACAATTGTGCAGATTTATAAGAAAGCAGAGAGTTGCATTTTGCTCCCATCTGCATATGACACTCCTGAAACATTTGTTAGGAATATCAAGGGTCATTGTCTTAGGTGTAACGGGAGTTTTTGCTATACTGCTTTGTGCTTCCCTCCAGGGACATCTGACTCAAAACCTTCTAAATATACCTTTAACTCTGCTGCCCTGTGTGTGGCCTCCTGTGAGGCCTACTGATCTTTGCTGCCCCTGGTGCTTGTGGGCAGTCCTCCTGGGGCTGCTTTCCCTTCCTCCTACATTTTAGATAATCTTCCCTCTACAGTTCTAAATCTCTTCCCTCTCCCACCGCATCATGGTGATATTCCATCTCCTCCCCCACTGCGACCTAGCCTGCACAACCTAATGGTCCTGTGCCATCTCCCTTTGCCTAGCCAATGGCCACTGGCATCTTTATTGATCAATCAAAAACCAATTGGGGACAAGGACCTTTAGTGTTTGGTCACATAGATTAGCGATTGAATCAAAGCATTAGAACCAATCTCCAACAGTTAGGTTTTGTTTTTTAATTGCTATGATAAAACATGATCAAAAGCAACCTGGGGGTGAAAGGGCTTGTTTGGATTTTACTTCCCCATCACAGTCCCTTATCAAAAGAAGTCAGAGCAGGACCTCTCAGAGATGGAACACAAAGCAAGAACTGAAGCAGAAGCTAGGAAGGAATGTTGCTTTGGCTGAGTCAGCCTGCCTCCTTCCACAACTTATGACCGCCTCACCATGGGTGACACCAGCCACCTCTCAATGGAGGTCTGTTTTCCCAAATGTCTCTAGCTTGTGTCAAGTTGACAGAAAACTAGCCAGCAGCATAGTCGTTATAAAGTTAAGGAGGCTTGGAGGAGACTTGAAGTTGATCATCTCACTGTAAGTAGGGTATGGAATCAAGGGATGCGAGATGTCTGAGGAGACATTGAGCGAACAGGTGAAACATAAGCTCACTGGGTAAAGTACTTACTACTCAATCATAGGGGCATGTGTTGGATCCTTCAGCACCCATGCAAAAGCCTGGGCATATAATAGCAAGCAGTTGTAGTTCCAATACTGGGAAGACGGATCCTTGGGTCTGATTTCAGCCTAGTCTACTTGTGAGCTCCAAGTTCAGCGAGACATCCTGTATTAAATCAAAGCAGATATCTGTTGCAGTAAATATTTTAAAAGGTTCTATTGTCCACAGAAGCTGCTCCAGTGCGGAGCTGGGCACCCAGTGGCTATCACACGATCCTTAAGCTGCCCCCTTCACTCGGTTCACTTCCCAGGAGGTTCACTCTGCCCGCCTTAACTACTTCTGTCCACTTCCACCCCAGCGTGTTGTTTTCTGCTTTCACACACTGTCCTCCACAGACTGGTAAAGTCATGACTCAACAGTCAATAACTTATCAAACAGGGTGATATGTTAAATTCTCAATCCACAATCTCTCTACACAATAAGCTTACAACCAGTTGACAAAGATATAAACTGCCCATCTACATAAGATAAATTGACCCAATGGAAACTCTTAGAAATAATCTCAACAACCTTATCCATTTAGAGGTGCCAAGAGAAAAATCCACTCTGATTCCATGTTGTCTCCTTTTGAATCTCCTCTCTCTCCTCCTCTTCTGCTTTACCAACTTTGTCCCCCACCCCATTCTCTATGTTCAATCATGTATCACCTTGACATCAACCTACAGATATCACCTGAAACAGACAACAATAACAACATCATCAACAACAAACCATCTGAGATTAATCTTTATTTACACATATATGTCTACACATGTTCATATATTCACATGATCATGTACATATACAAGTACATGATGATAGGTTTAGAGGGAAGGGAGTAAGGAACAATAGGTGCAGGCGGAAGGTTAGTTTTTAAAAGAAAGGATCCTTTACCCTGAAAGACAAGGCAACCAACCATAGTTGCTACCTTTGATCTTTGTGAAGTAGGAAGTGAGGTCATTGTATGAGACAGAAGTTAAAGTTTACAAGAAAAACAAAAACCAGCCTTCATATGGCTGGGTGACAAATAGCCTCAGGACTGTAGTGCAGTTAGACTTTAAGAATATCTAGGGCTGGAGAGATGGCTCAGTGGTTAAGAGTACTTACTGCTCTTCCAGAGGTCCTGAGTTCAATTCCCAGCAACCACATGGTGGCTCACAATCATCTGTAATGAAATCTGATGCCCTCTTCTGGTGTGTCTGAAGACAGCGACAGTGTACTCACATAAATAAATAAATAAATAAATAAATAAATAAATAAATCTTTAAAAACAAACAAAAGAAAATGTTGTATTTGAAAAAAAATCTAATTGTCCATAGTGAATAAAGCACAGTTGCCTGTACAGAAGAGATTATTCATGTTTTAAAACTGTTCTTTTCCTCTTGTGCGCAGGTGCACATGGAAGTCAGAGTCCATGGAGTATTTTCCTTTACACCCTGGTTTTGGAAAACAGTCTCTCACTAAACCTGCAACGTCTGAGTTTGAAGAGGCTGGCTGGTTGGTAAACCTGAAGGATCTTCCTGTCTCCCCGTTTCCACTTCTCCGGCTGGATCACAAGTGTGTGTCATAGCACGTGGAGTTTTACATGAGGCAGGGAATCCAAACCCAGGCTTCCTGCCTGTGCAGCAAGCAGTTTCCTAACTGGGCTCTCTATCTGCCCAGCCCCCTTGTGAACATGTGACAGTATTTCAAGCATTTGAATTGTCTATAAAGTTATGTTGGGAAAGGACTTCCGCTGTCTCCCGTTGATCCCAGAGGTCACCATCATCACTGTTCTGCTTGACTGTAAAACACAGAGGTGACACCATTCAGCTGCTCCATCACGGTTCCCACGTGACCCCCAAAGGCACACAGATGCAGCTCACCTGCTTGTCTCAACAACGGGATCAGTGCCGGCTCAGCCTTGTCCAGTCTCCTCCAGGCATTTCCTAAACCACAGAGACTGTCAGGATCTCCTCTGATTTCATTGGTTTTGCCAGATCGGTCTAGTAAAGAGAGTGTGCGCTCGGGCTGGGGAGATGACTCCCTTAGTAAAGCGATTGCCCTGGAAGCGTGAGCCCAGACTGTGGTGTCCGGCACCCAGGTGAAAACGGCGGATGCAAACTTGTAATCCCGGCACTGAGGAGGTAGAGACAAGTAGATACCCGTAACCAGATGGCCAGGGGAAGTCTAGCCTCTGTGGTGATTTCACAGCATTCTGTGCCTGAGAGAGGACACTGGATGTTGATTTCTGGTCTCTGTGCCTATGTATGTAAACACACGCATGAACGCATGTTCGCAAGGCATCTGGGTGTGAGAACCACACCTTACTACGACTGAAGAAATATGCTCATTTCAGATTAAATACATGAGAGCTGGCCCCAAATCTAGTGCATTTAAATTTTATTCATCTTTTCTCCCCACTATGACGTTGGATCAGGAATCAGGTCCTTTGCCAAAATCTCTTCATTCACTATTTTTGAAGTGGATGACTAATTCAGGAATGAACCGTAGGCATTTTACAGAGCTGGAGATAGCATGCTAGGCACTCGATTTCAGTGCTGAGCTGCCAATCATCCCACCCCTTTGCCACGCTATAAGGTGGAGAGGCAGAAACAAACCCATGGGAATCCACCACCTGGGGTGGAAAGGAGGAACTCCGTGCTGAGAACTCTGAGGATAGATAGGGTTAAGGATAGATTAGGAAAATTACAGTCTGTCTCCATGAAATTCCAAATGTCAATCACCCAGGGGAATCTAAGAACATCACACCAATCCCCCTTCCTATGAGCTGTGTCTTTAACTGCCAACTTGACACACTCTATAGTCACAGAAAAGGGATCCCAGCCTGAGGAATTGCCTGCATCAGATTGGCCTGCAAAATGACTATGGGAGAGTGTCTTCATTGTTAACTGATGCAGGAGGGTCCAGCCACTGTGGGAGGCAGCACATCCAGGCGGGAGGTCCTACAGTGTATAAGAGTTAGCTTAGGGCTGGAGAGATGCTCAGTGGTGAAGGGCATTGATTTCTCTTCTAGAGGATCCAGGTTTGGTTCCAAGCACCCACATGGCAGCTCACAACCATCTGAAACCATTTCAGTTCTCACACCCTCTTTTCATGGGCACTAAGTATGCAAGTGTTTCACAAACATACTTGCTGGGACCCCCCTCCCCCCACAAAACAAAATAAATAAAATAAGACAAAATATTTTAAAAGGATACCTAAGCATGAGCCATCTGAGCAGCAATCAATCCTGCACCATTCCTGGCCCCAATTCCTGCTCTGATTCCTTTCACTGAGGGTCTATGTCCTAGAAGTGCAGGTTAAATAAAACCTTTCTTCCCTTATATTGCTCTTGGATAGAAACAAAAGAAAACTAGAACATCCCTAACACACACACACACACACACACACACACCACACACACACACCACACACCACACATACCACACACACACACACACACACACACACACACACCACACCACACACACACCATACACCACACATACCACACACACCATACATACCACACACACACACACACACACACACACACACCACATACCACACACACACCATGCATACCATATACACATCACACACACACCACACACACACACACATACATACCGCACACACACCATGCATACCATATACACATCACACACACACCACACACACACACACATACATACCGCACACACACCATGCATACCATATACACATCACACACACACCACACACACACACACATACATACCGCACACACACACCATACACCACACACACCACACACATACATGCCACACACACCACACTCTCCAGGGAGGTGGGGGAAGACTTACCCAAGATGCAATGGCTAGTCAAATCTGAAGTTCAGATGAATGAAAGACAGTGTTTTCAGGGCAGTGCCATTCACATTTTGCACAGAGTATAGTCATACATATGTGCATTTCGTTGTTTAGTGCTGGGTTGTATCTTAGTGGTGGTGTCCTCCGAGGTCACCAGAACTGGAGTCGTGGATGGTTGTGAGCCGTATGGGTTCTGGGCATCAAACCCAGGTCCTCTAAACAGTAACAGGTGCTCATGATGGCCAGGCCCTCTCTCCAGCCACTGGGATTTCCTTAAGTTCTTGAGTGGTTGTGATGTTCACAAAGGTGAGGAGAGATGGGGCAGGACCGTCAGAACTGTTCTCTGTAGGTGGAGGTTGGCAGAGGAGAAGCTGAGGTAGGACTGAGGATGGGGAGCTTTGAAGACAGAAGAGTGGAGCTCATCCAAACTCCAGTAAAGTCATCCCTTGGGTACCCTCTAGTCAGCATGTGAATTGCATGAGTTTTGACATACATTTCTCTATGTGTGTGAGTAGGTGGATGCATGTGCTTGCAGGTACATGTGGAGGCCAGAGGTCAACCTTATGATATAGTTCCTCAGAAGCCATAGATCACGATGCCCAAATCCCCAGTGTCCCTGAGCCTCATTGTGGGGTACTGGTCCATTTTCTCAGGACAGACTGTGCTGCACGTGCAGACCCATGATCCCCGACACCGGCTGCTGTGGCGCTCTCTTGAGCGTGAGCTGTGGGGTTTGAAGTCCATTCTGTTTTAGGGAGAACCCAGAGCGTCTGTGGACTCAAATTCTTCAGACAATTTTTATGCTAAATTGAAAGTTCTTTCACTGCGGGCTGGTGTCTTGGTTTGGATTTTATTGCCGTGAAGAGACACCATGAACAAGCCAACTCGGGTAAAGGCAAACATTTCATTAGAGCTGGCTTACAGTTTCAGAGGTTCAGTCCATTATCGTCAAGACAGGAGCATGGCAGCCTGCAAGCAGACACGGTGCTGGAGAAAGAGCCGAGAGTTCTGCATTTTGGTCCAAAAGCAGCCAGAAGGAGACTGTCTTCTGCGGGGAGCCATGAGGAAGCTCTCTTCCACACTGGGTGGAGCATGCTCACTAGGAGCCCTCAAAGCCCGCCTACACAGCGATGTACTTCCTCTAACAAAGCCACACCTCCTAATAGTGCCACTTGCCATGGGCCAAACATATTCAAACCATCACAGCTGGAGAGATGGCACGGTCGTTAAGAGTAGTTACTGCTCTTTCGGAGGACCTGGTTCAATCCTAGTATCCATATGGTGCCTCACAGCTATTATGACTTCAGTTCCAGGGCATCGGATGCTATGGTAGTTTGAATAAAAATGGCCCCTGTAGGCTCATAGAAAGAGGCACTATTAGGAGGTGTGGCCTTGATGGAGTAGGTGTGGCCATGTTGGAGGATGTGCATCACAAGGGGGCAGGCTTTAAGGTCTGAAATGCTCAAGCCAGGTCTACTGTAAACATTCACTTCCTGCCTCTTGCAGATCCAGATGTGAAACCCTCAGCTCCTTTGCTAGCACCATGTCTGCGTAGGTTCTGCTGTTCCCAACCACCAGCCCCAATTAAATATTTTCCTTTATAAGAGTTGCTGTGGTCATGATGTCTCTTCATAGCAATTAAATCCTAACTAAGACTCATGCCTTCTTCTGGCTCCCTTGGCCACCAGGCATGCAAGTGGTGCTCATACATACACGCAAGCAAAACACCCACACACATAAAATATAATGAAATAACCTTTAAGACATTTTCGGGGACTGACTCTGGTTAAAAACACTGGCCGCTCTTCCAGAAGCCCGGGGTTTGCTCACTCTAGTTTCAGAGGATCGGATGCCCTCTTCCGGCCTCTGTAGGTACCAGGTAAGCATGTGGTACAGGACAGCCATAAAAATAAAATAAATAAACAAATAGTGAAGCCTGTCTCCATAGTGACCCACTTCCTCATCAAGGCTACAATTACTCCGACAAGGCCATACTTCCTACTAGTGCCACTCCCTATGGGCCATATGGGCCAAGCATTCAGATGTATGAGTCTGTGGGGACCATTCCTATTTAAATCACCACATCCCTTATGGTTGAAAAAACTCCTGTGTGTGTATGTGTGTGTGTGTGTGTGTGTGTGTGTGTGTGTACACAATCACCTCTCCCTCTTTCTCTCTCTCTCATGCACACACACACAAACACACATTCACACATGGACACAGACAGAGAAACATGCACACACATGAACATATACATCACACACACGAGTGGTACACACAGCTAAAAATAAATTAATTTTTCCTTGGTGCAAGATTGACTAAGTAATCATGGACAACGAAGAACTTTAGACTCCACAGGAAGAAGATGATGAAAAATCACAGGCGTTGCCATGGCAGAGGAGACAGGGAGTTGACTCCAAGGCAACTGTTTGACAAGGAGCTGCACTTGACTTTCAATTGCAGGCAAGGCAGCAAACACTCGGGAATCCTTTGCAAGAGAACTTTAATCAAGCTTACCTGGGTGCCCCGAGAGAAGCCCGGATTTATTAATAGAAATTAAATACAATTTCAGATATTCTGCAGCAAACCAATTCCCTAGCCTGTAAAAGTTCTGCGTATGAAAGCAGTTTCTACTTTCATTTTCTTTTTATTATTGTTATTAACATTTACTTATATAATTGTATGTGTGTGTGTGTGTGTGTGTGTGTGTGTGTGTGTGTGCATTGTGTGTGATGGCTCATGGGTAGGTCAGAGAGTGATTTAAGTGAGTAGATTCTCTTCTTCCATCATGTGGGTTCTGGGACTTGAACTCAGGTTGTCAGGTTTGGTGGCAGACTTTTTTTGTTTGTTTGAAGTTTTTTTTTTTTTATTTATATGAGTCCACTGTATCTGTCCTCAGATACATCAGAAAAGGGCATCAGATCTCATTACAGATGGTTGTGGCCACCATGTGGTTGCTGAAAACTGAACTCAGGACCTCTGGAAGAGCAGACAGTGCTCTTAACTGCTGAGCCATCTCTCCAGCTCTGGTGGCAGACTTCTTTACCCACTAAATCACCTCATTGGCCCTAGCATGCCCTATGTCAAGGAAGAGCTTGCTAGCCCTCATCTGAAAATGATTCCCAGAGGCCAGAGAATGGGGCTGAGGAACCAAAAGTGCTTTCTGGAATAGAGCTGACCAAAATCTCACCATTGCCCTTGCCTTGATTTTATGACTCATGCATGGACTCAGATACCACGGCACGGGGGGTGGAACCTTGGTTATACATTGGCATCACAGGAGCTTGAAAACTGTCTCCCACTTCACCTGAGGGTCAGCGTGTTTGAAAGCTCTTTGGGCTTTTCTAAGATCCAGCTGAGGCTGAAAGCCACTAACTTGAAGGATCTTTGAGGATCTAAGATGAACTACAGAAAGCCATCATTCTATGAAAACACACATTGAGGTTTTTATGTTTGTTGTTTTTTTTGGGGGGGGGTTTAGAGTCTGTCTATGTAGTCTTGACTGGCTTGTAATTATTGATGTAAACCAGGCTGGCCTTGAACTTTCAGATATCTGCCTGCCTCTGTCTCCCAAGTTCCAAGATTAAAGCGTGTGCCACCATGCCTCGCCATGCTGAGTTTCACATTTACTTTCTGTTATCCAGTAAATGCATCCGTTATTTTTAATAATGAGAATGTCACTTAAATTATTGTTACACAGCTTTTAACACTATGGAAGTTCACAGATTTCCTTCCTCTGTTTTTCCCCCGCCTCTTGCTTTTCTTTTCTCTTTCTTTCTTTCTTTCTTTCTTTCTTTCTTTCTTTCTTTCTTTCTTTCTTTCTTTCTTTAGCAAAAGTTATTCTTGCTTGTATTCCAGAGGTAACTCTTTTGATAGCATGGAGTATATCCATCCAGACTTTCACCATTGCTGTTAAATACATAGAGACACAGACTTCATGTATGTGTATATGTTGGTGATGGTGTGTATATGGAAATGCATGCATGTGTGTGCATATAGTCTCTTGTTGAATTTGGAGCTCACCTATTGACTGGCTGACCACTGAATCCCAGGGATCGTCCTCTTCCCATTTCCTCAGCATTGGAGTTATATGTCTGCATGGTTTTTTTTTTTTTTTTTTTTTTTTTACACATGGGTTTTGGGGTATACTCAGGTCTTCAAGCTGGGCGGTGGTGGCACATACCTCTGATCTCAGCACTCTGGAGGCAGAGGAGGTAGAGGCAGGTGGATCTCTGTGAGTTCAAGGTCAACCTTGCCTGCAGAGTGAGTTCCAGGACAGCCAGGGTTACAGCCAGAGAAACAAAACAAACAAAACAACAACAAAACCCCCAAATCCCAAACAGTAACAGCTCAGGCCTCATGCTTGTGTGACATAGTCAGCTCCTGCTTTCTGACTGAGCAGTCTCCCCCACCCCTCGGCTCTTGAATGCACATTTTGGTGAGACAGTCAACCTATAATCTTGTTTGGTGTGTGCCCTAGTTTAAAAATAACTTGTAGCTACATTTTCATCAAGCTTCGGCTCCAGGCTGTTAGCATTAGATCAACACTGAAAGGAAGGCCGTTTGGGTAAGATGCTTCTAGCCTTCTCTAATTCTGCACACCAGGTAGTACACTGACACTGTCAACAGCAGAACTATCATCAAGAAGCAGGAAAATGTTGGGCTGGAGAGATGACACCACTCTCAGGGGAAGACAGCTCACAACCACCTGCACCTCTAGTTCTAAGGGGTCCTACGTGACTGGTCCCTGTGCTCATGTGCACCCCCCACACACAATTTAAAATAATAAAAATACACCTTTAAAAAAGGAACTCATAGGTCTGAAGAGATGGCTCAGCTGTTGAGAGCACTGGCCGCTGTTAATTCCCAGCACCCACATGGCAGATCACAACTCTAACTCTCATTCTATATGGGATTTGACACCCTTACACAGATATCCATGCAGGCAAACACCAATGTACACGAAATTTAGAAAGTAAATAAAATGATAAAAATGTTTTAAAAGGAGTGTGGATTGTTCTTATAGGATCCAGGTTTGGTTCCCAGTGCTGATGTCAGCCTCCCGAGATTTCAGCTCTAGGGCATCCAATGTCTCTGTGGATACCTGCCTTCAGGTGCACTTACACACGCACACACACAATTAAAAATTAAATAAGTCTTTACTTTTTTTTTGAAAAGCACAAAAATATGGAGAAAATGTGGCACTAAATAAACTACAGTGCTGGTTTGTTTCCCTCTGGTGGACATGGGTGTGCTCTGAAGACTCACGTTGTCTACTGCTCTGTGTGTTACCTGTGCACAGTCTAGTATTGATTGGCTGGGTTGCGAATACATTTGAGAAAGTTGGAAAATTCACGAATACTCAATCTGTAAACAGAGGCCATTGACTAGTTTGATCGGCATGGTGATACGGGGTTGGGGGAAGGGAGATTGACTGACGGAATTGAATTATGAGCTGCAGAGATGGCTCAACAATTAAGAGTGCTTGCTGCTCTTATAGAAGACCTGAGATTGATTTCTACACACCCCCCACCCCTCACCCCCCTCCTCCGCCAGCTAGCTGACAACTGCCTATAACTCCAGCTTCAGGGGATCTGATGCTCCCTTCTGGCTGCCAAAGGCACCTGCAAATACGCACACCCACATGTACTTAATTTAACACATTTTTAAAAATCTGATCAGCTTGTAAGGATGTCTTTTCTTGGTGTGTTCGTGTGTGTGTGTGTGTGTGTGTGTGTGTGTGTGTGTGTATGTGTGTGTGCAGGCCAGAGGTAGGACAACTGATTTTCACCTTTTTTTTTTCTTTTTTCGTTTGTGTGTGTGTGTGTGTGTATCTCTGTATTTTGTTTTTGTTACGATATTTTGAGACAGGGATTCCCCTGTGTAGCTCTGTCTGTCCTGCAAATGCTCTGTAGATCTGGCTGGCCTCTAACTTACAGAGATCTGCCTGCCTCTGTCGCCTAAGTGCTAGGATTAAAGGCTACTGCCCCTGCCCACTCTGTTCTTTGAGATGGGGTGTCTCCTCAGGGGCTCCTCAGGGCTAAAATTTTAAGTGTATGCCACCACTTTTAGCTTTAAAAAAGGTTGGTTCTGGGAATTGAACTCTGGTCCTTGTACTTTGCAAGATAAGCACTTTACCTACTGAGCAAACTCTCCAGCCATTCTGAGCTGGTCATGCCCCTAGCCCCCACCTTCCCTTCCCAGCCCTCCCCTGCACCCCTTCACTCCTAACTGTTGACAGTGTCATGTGCTCTTCTGACTATGGGACACATGGGTCTGAACCCCTGGGGGGTGGGCCAGAAGTAAAGTGCCTCTTTTGTCAAAAGTCAAATTAAGAAACCTTATTGTATTATATTGGACTTAGTAAATTGGGTGGAATGAGTATTGGGGGCAGAGCTGGAAGGAAGGAAACACTATGTTTGTGACTCTGTTACACACACCTATGAATGTAGACCCACTTGTGAGTGTGGTGAGGGGAGGTTAGAGGACCACTTAATGGTGTTTGTTCTCTCCTTCCACCAAACTCAGGCTGATGGAACTTAGGTCATCAGGCTTGGCAGCTAGGGCCTTTACTAGTTGAGCCATCTTGCCGGTTGCTGATGAAATACAGAGTTCTGGGTTTTATCCGGGCATCTCCTGGATACAGGGACCGTGTAGCAAAGCCACGTAATGGCTCAGACTTAGATAGCCTTCTTTTTTAATATTTTATTTTATTTATCTTAGTGTGTGTGTGTGTGTGTGTGTGTGTGTGTGTGTGTGTGTATACCTAGTGCCCATGGAGGCCAAAAGAGGGTGTGAAAACTTGAGTTTCAGATGGTTGTGAGCTGCCATGTGGGTGCTTGGAACCAAAACCTGGATCCTTTGAAAAAGAAAGCATTGCCCTTAACCACTGAGCATCTCTCCAGCCCTAAGCTAACTCTCTTATACATCCTAGGACCTCCTGCCTGGATGTGCTGCCTTCCACAGTGGTTGGACCCTCCTGCATCAATTAATAATGAAGATACTGGGTCCTCCCTTTTCTCATTGCCTGTCTCCACCAGCTCCTCTCCTTCCCCTAATTAGGCACCCCCTTCTCAGACACAGAGGTCACCATAGTAGCAGAATCATTAGGAGAGAGAACATTTTAAACTGAGCTCTGAGGAGGAAGGAGAGATTTGGGAAATCTACAGACAAATAGACTAATTTAGGCAGGGAATTATTAATTAATTAATTAATTAATTAGCTAATTTATGTTAGAGACAAGGTCTCACTTTGTATCTTGGCTGCTTTGGAATTTGATATATAGTTCAGGCTGGCCTTGAACTCATCCAGATTCACTTGCCTCTGCCTTCTGAGTGCTAGGGTTAAAGAGGTGCACACTCACAGGGTTAGCCCACCACGCTCACGGAAACTATCTTAACAACACTTCTTTGCCTTCTTATCCAAAAGAAGTGCACAGTGCTTATGTTTTGTTCTGAGACAGGCCCTTACTGTACCACCTAAACAGGCCTGGCGCTCGGTAGGTTGCCCAGTCTGGCCTGGAACCCATGGCGGTCTACTGAGTACTGGGGTCGTGTTTGTAGGTAGTGTAGACTTCCCAGCAGAATTCTGGCTCTTTCTCTTGAAGGAAGGAAGGTCTACAGCTCTTGTTGTAGAGCGCTTACCCAAGCAAGTGTGAAGCCCTGGGTCTCATCCCCAGCACCACACAAGCTGGGCATGTCCTTATATCCCTGTCATTCCAGTGCTGGGGAGATAAAGGGAGAAGAATCCGAAGTTCAGCGCCATCATTGTCTACATCATAAGTTCAAGGCCGATATCGGCTACATGAGGACCTGCCTTAAAACACCACTAAAAAAACTAAAATGAAATGAAAAACAAAAAAAGAATGACGATGAAATTAGATTTTTTTTTTTTTTTTTTGGTAGGGATGGGGTGGGTTATCTGGGTTGGATTGGGACACCAACTCAGTCCTAAAACCTTTTACCTACAGTCTATTCTGTCTTCAGTATGTGCAGGGGCAAAGGAGAAGCAAAAATGTGGGAGTGGCCAACCAATGATCTAATTTGAGGCCTATGCTTGACATGCCTGTGTGAGCAGGATCTAGATAGCCCAGAGACCTATGATAGAAAAAAAAAATCAACAAAATGATTCCTAATGATACTCTGCTTGTGGTGGTTTGAATATACTTGGCCCAGGAAGTGGTACTATTAGGAGGTGCGACCTTGTTTGAACAGGTATGGCCTTGTCTTAGAAAATGTGTCACTGTGGGGGTGGGTTTTGAGACCCTCCTCCCAGCCAAGTGGGAGACAATCTGTTCCTGTCTTTCTTTGGATGAAGATGTAGCACTCTCAGCTCCTCTGTACCATGCCTGTCTGGATGCTGCCGTGCTTCCTGCCATGATGATAATGGACTGAACCTCTAAGCCTAAAAGTCAGCCTCAACTAAATGTTATCCTTTATAAGAGTTGCCCTGGTCATGGTGACTGTTCACAGCAAGGGAAGCCTTAACTTAGACACCGCTATACTCACAGATTGGTCCCTAGCTCAGTTGTCATCGGAGAGGCTTCTGGTGGCAATTGATGGGTGTAGAGGCAGAAACTTAAAGCTAAAGTTTAGGCAGAGAGAGCCCAAACTGGAGATCCCAATCAGGTCCCTCCTTTAGGAGCTCAGGGACCCAGCAAAGAGGGGCAGGAAGAACTGTAGGAGCCAGAAGGGTCAAGAATAACAAGAGAACACTGCTCACAGGGTTAACTAAGCAGGGCTCAGAGGGACTGAAGTAGCAACGCCAGAACCTGTATCGGTCTTCACTAGGTCTTCTGCATATGTTATGGTTGTTAGCTTAGTGTTTTTATGTGACTCTTAACAGTGGGCATGGGGGTGTCTCTGACTCTGTCATCTGCTCTTGGGACCCTTTTCCTCCTACTAGGTTGCCTTGCCCAACCCTTGACATGAGGGTTTGTGCCCACTCGTATTGCATCTTGTTATGCTGTGCAGTGGATATTCCCTGGGAGCTCTGCTCTTCTCGGAAGGGAAACAGAAGAGGATTGGATCTAGGGGAAAGGGGAGGTGGGTGTGGCCAGGGAGGAGTGTAGGAAGGGAAATATGGTCGGTATGCGTTGAAGACAAGCAAACAAACAAAACCAGTGAGTTGACAATAACCCCAAAACCTAGAGGTACAAAGATAACTGCGCTGGGTTAAGAGTTGGCTCAGCAGTTAAGAGAACCAATTGTTCTTCCAGAGGTCCTGGGTTCGATTCTTAGCACCCACATGGCATTTCACAACTGTTGTGTTTATAAAAAGATAAAGGGAGGGGGAGACATGTTCTATGGAGGTATGATGAGGTATGGGGAAAGGGGGTGTCTCCTCTGGCCCATGCTGAGGCATCCCTTCCTTCCCCCCCAAGGAACCAGCCACACAGTGATATAGTGAAGAACAGAGTTTATTCAGGTCATGGGGAGGGGAGTTAAGAGGGTAATAAAGGCAGAGAAGGAGAGAGAGTAGAGAAGTAGAGGAGGCCGGCCATGAGCACATGATGGGGGTGGGGGTGAGGAGAGAGAAGGAGCAGGAAGGTAGAACAAGAGAGGAGAAAGAGAGAGAGGACGGGCAAGCAGCTCCTTTTATAGTGAGTCAGGCATACCTAGCTGTTGCCAGGTAACTGTGGGGTGGGGCATACTTGGTTGTTGCCAGGTAACTGTGGAGTGGAGCTTAGACAAAATGCTAACCACAGCTGTCTGTAACTCTAGCTCCAAGGGGATCTAGTAATCTTTTCGGACACTGCACTAATGTGGTGCATACACACACACACACACACACACACACAAGCAAAATACCCACACACATAAAATGAAAAAATAGATCTCAAAAAAGTCCAAAATGATAAAAGTAAGCTGACAAAGGTAAGAGGGTATGGAAAAGAAACTGCTAAAATGGCCGCTCCATTAGGAGAGGTTTTTATTGTGGATAAGAGAGAAACTATCCAGAGGCACCTGAAAGAGTCCAGAGCAGAGAGCAAAAGAAACAGACTGGATGAGACCAGGGCTCTCTGGGAGAGACCCTAGAGAGTGGGGGCAGGTCATGCTGTCAAGTAGGTGGGAGGGAAGCCTTTGGGCTGGAAGAGGGCTGGGAGTTTGGGGTAGAAGGGTGTATGGGAGAGGGGCCAGGAGCTAGCATGGGGGACTTTGAAATGTATAACAGTACTCAGTGGCCAGCATGCACTTTGATAGAAACCACAGGTATCTGTCAAGGAAGAGACATATATCCCTTCTGCAAAGAACAAGGGAAATGGCTTTTTTTTTTTTTTTTCCCTGGCAGATAGAAAACCCATGAGTTCCTGAGGAAACCTGGCTTTTATCTAACTGGCAGAAATCCTTCTATAATTCAGCTTGGGCTCATTTCTGGATATATATGCACTGCCTGAGACCCAACTCTAATAGCCAAATGTTCATAGTTTTAAATAGAATTTTAATGAATTTTCATTTTCTAGGTCTGCAATTCAGTTAAAAGTTCTTAAAAACTAACATTCTGTAATTTTCACTCAGCTTTTAGGAACTGAGGGGGATACAAACTTTTTGTTTCCTACAGCAAGGCATTACTTTAAAAGTTTTTAACCTCCATATCCCTTGGGTCCGTCATCAGTCTCCTGTCTCTGACTTGTTTGCCACACATGTGGTCATAGCTAGAAATGTAACACCAGAGAGCAAGCCTCACTGTGCGCTGGGCTGCTCCTTTGGTGGGAACTTGCCCAGAATGCACAAGTCTGTTGGCCTGACCTTAGACCGTAGAACATGGATGCAGTGGTGAGTTCCTGTACTTGGGAGGGGAGGAAGAGGCAGGAGGATCAGAGTTCAAAACCTACCTTGGCTACATAGAAAGTTGGAGACCGATCTGGGACTAGGTAATGAGACCTAAAAAGGGGAGAGGCAAGGAGGAGGAGGGACACAGACACAGAGACCCAGACCCAGACAGAGACAGAGATAGAAACAGAAAGGCAGAGGAGAGAGAGACACACACAGAAACAGAGACAGAAAAATAGAGAGGGGGAGAAGCTCTGACGGCAACCACAGGTCTTCTAGCCTCATTCTTGTAGGATTTCTATGTCTTGCCTACAGTTTTGTGATGCTGTGTTGCATAGCAACATACTCTTGAATCCCTGTCTTTTGGTTTAACCTTGTTTAAGCCTCCTTCAGGGTAGAGTGATTCATATGTTAGGGATAGATGCCGCCCCCTACTGGAATTCCTCAATCCTTACACTCTGGGGTCAGCCCTCAAGTCACAGAGCAATTTTCAAGTCACTCTGTCATGCAGAAAAAATGAAACTGCCTTCCACAAGCTGATCACAACAGACAGCACAATGTCTGCCCTAGTGATGCTCATCCCCAGCCCCCCAGAACCCATGAATACATCACTGCACAGGACCAGAGGGAGCTGTGCTGATGTCTTCCAGGGTATCAAGAACGAACAACACCCAGGACTGTCTAGGTATGCCAGGGAGAGCAGGAAAGTCCCGGGCCACAAGAAGAGGAAGGGCCAGAGTCAGAGGAGGGCAGGGGGACAGAGGGATGAAGGTGCAGGAAGGGGGCATTGATGCCTTGATAGGTCAAACCCCACCAGTAGCTTCTTCCAGGTGGAAAGAAGTTCATTTTCCCCTGAGGCTCACAGTGGGAACCTACACCTGTCTGGACTTTAACTTAGGTCAGGGAGACCCAGTAGTCCCAAACTTTAAGCTGACATGAGTGTGTTCTTAACATATATGTGTTATTGCTATGATGATGATGATGATGATGATGATGATGATGATGATGTATCCTCCAGATTCATTGAGAGGCTGTCAAAACAAAACAGAACAATGTGTAGAAAGAGACACTCAGTGTGCACCCCTGGATTCGGAGTATATCAACCACCCTGTATACTTCTCAACTTCCAGACAACCTCCATAGCTCACGAGAGAGGGCAGAGGTGGGTTAGCACAGATAAGCACTTATGAGAGACAAGGAACCCCCTTCTGAAGAGCCCCACCCCATGTTTTGCACAATGTCAATAGACAGCCTTCCAAGGAAGTGAACACAGTACACGAGTGAAGATGTTGTTGGCCCCACACAGCTGCCCAACCTCTGGTCTGAACTGAGCTCTGCCTAGAAACCTAAAGGTCAGCCCACTTAGCTTTCCATCTAGGATGCTATTTTGAGAAGTTCTCCTGGGTCCACACCTTGTGATTTCTGTGCATTTAATAATGGAAGACGAAGTGGCGATCACAGCTCCTTAAGATTCCAGATTCTGTGAGCTCCTGGTGTTCGGTGTGTCTGCTGTGTCATCAACACGTCGATGTACGTGTGAACGCTGGCCAGACTTTAAGGGGAAAGGCCTTAGATTTCTGCGGGGGGCGGACGTGGTGGGTAAAGGCTGTGGAAAAGGAAGGAATGAGTGCTGAGGTTTTAAAAATAGAGAAAGGAACATAGAAGGAAGAGACCATGTCTAGTTTTAGATAGATGTCAGAGGGGTTTTTCTGGGTTGAGCTATGAGAGAATCCTTTAGTGTATTAAATACAGCCATGTGGTAACATGCTTTTAGAGCATTTGCTAGCAAGCTTATCAAACACCATAGAACACTGACTTCTACATTTTATGGGCCATTTCATGAAAAATTATACATCTGATATGAATTTCTTTTCTCTTTCTTTTTGGGAAGGTCTCGTATAGCCCAGGCCGGAACAAAGTTCTGAGGTCAGTATGATGGAAGGGCAGATAAAGGTGATTGCTGCTAAGACTTAGGACCTGAGTTCAATCCCCAAACCCACATGGGAGAAGGAGAAAACTGATTTTTGCAAGCAGTTTTTTGACCTACCAGAAATACACATGCACACACACACACACACACACACACACACACAGTCTCACACACAAGCACACATAGTGGCACACACCCAGAGACACACACAGGGGCACACACAAACTTTGTATAATGTACTTGTTGTTTCTCCTTTTTTCCTGCACACACTGTGCCTATAGATTGTTTCCGGTTATTTACGAGAACTGTGCCCCAGGTCCACGTTCCCAATAACTCGTACTAAGCAGTACTGAGTATAGTGTCTGTTTGGCGTGTATGAGCCAGGTTTTCAAGGAGGTGAATTTCTGAGCATTCAGAAGTGTCACGCCCTGTTGAGAAGTGGCTTTGGTGCCCCTAGTCACACAGACATTTAGTACTGATTTGTGGAAATAGACTTGAAATTCATGTGAACTGGCATTCCTGTAAAAAAAAAAAAAAAAAAGTCATACCCACTTAAAGATTCTGTTGAGGCCCACTGACTGCTTAGAGTTTTTGTGATTATAGAGAGTTGGAATGTTGCAGGTCCAGAGCCAAGTTACGTTGGGCTATCTTAAGGCCTTTCAATAGCCAGCCATTGCCTCCCTCTGTTTCTGAACTACTATCTACCCCCTGCGACTGTTAGACAAATCCCACTGGAATGTACAGGCAGGCCCTTAGCTTCCATAAATCCAAATACTATGATGTCATTAGATAAGCTCTGAAGCAAACATCGGAGGTTCCATGCTTCGCTTCCATGCAATGTTTCTACCAGTGTACTTAAAAATGTCTATATTTAAGGCTTCATTCTGTTACTAAGAAAAACTCACAAGGCAGTTTTCATGATGGAGCTCGGTATTTTTGGGGTATCCTAAATCTGTGTTCCTAGATCATGGTCACTCACATTCAACTCCAGAATGACCCAGCGCTTACTCCTTCCGAGGTGACAGCTGTGTCTTTTGGCTGTCAGTTTGGCATTTTATTTTGTTTAGTTTTGAGACAAGGCCGGGCTATGTAGCCCAGGCTGGCTCCGAACTCTTGGTCCTCCTGTGTCTCTCTCCAGTGCTGGGATTTCATTTACTTGACTGCGCTTGGCTGGGAATTGTACTCATTTGGAGCCGTTTTTCTGTTTTCTAATGACCTGGTTCCTGATGTCTGGCTTTCCCAGAGGTTTGCAGGTTTCTCTCTGGTTTGCAGGAGGGCTCTGTGAAGCGACCAGAGTCTGCCATGTGTCCCTGCAGGACTTGGATGCTCCCAGGACAGACAGACATGTTACATTCCGTCCTGATGGGGGTCACTGCTGTCCCCAGCAGGGTCCCAAAACAAAGGTCCTCCAGGCCTCCTGTGAATGTTCCCTTTCCTGTCCCTAGACCAACAACCCCCACCCCCACCCCAGCCCTGATGGTTTCTGTGAACGTGGCTTCATGATGTGTCTGTATCTTCCACCCCCTAAGGAGAGTTATTCACATGTACCCCAAATTAGACTTCTCACCACAGGTAATTTTCATCTTGATTTTTCTGGGTGCCTGGACAGTGCCTTCTCCTCTTTACACTCATATCACGCTCTATTTTAGTGTTGTCTGTGAATGTCAGTTGTGACGCCGTGTCCTTTTCGGGAGTGCTGCTGAGGATGCCAAAAGAGAAGTGTGTTTCAGATGACCTTCTGAGGTCCCCAAGAGAAGCACACGCAGAGAGTACATCCGAACCTACCACACAGGCCCTCCTGACAACGGGGAGAACACCACATCTGAGGTCACTGGATCACACAACAGAGACTCTGCGTCCACCTTTAATGTGCCCTCCTCCCCCCAGGAGACAGATGGTATCTAGTATAATTATTTTCATTATTGACATGACAGAATTTCTCACAAAAGCAATGCAAGGAAGAAAGGATTTGGTTTGACTCATAGTTCCAGGGAGACAGTCCATCGTGATAGGGGATGCCCGGCAGATGGAGCCTGAGGCAGGTCACATTACATCATGGGAAGCAGG
Source organism: Micromys minutus (assembly GCF_963924665.1). NCBI lineage: Eukaryota > Metazoa > Chordata > Mammalia > Rodentia > Muridae > Micromys > Micromys minutus. Next base: position 19,714,098 of record NC_137975.1, on the reverse strand, counting down.
GAGGGATGATGCGGGTGCTCAGCTAGCTTTGCTTAGTTGGTCTGGTCCCTAGCTCCTGAGGTGGTGCTGCCCACTGTAAAGGCTGACCTTCCCACTTCAATTAATCCAATCTAAAACCTCCAAAATAGACACACCTAGAGGTTTGTTTCCAAGGTGACTTTAGGTCCCAATTAACTCGACAATCAAGATGAACTATTAGAGTCTTAGCGCCCCCTTCTGCAGCTGTGGAAACTGGAGAGCCTGCTCTACATGGGATGTGAAGTCCTAAGTGCTACCCACACCCCTGCTTTTACTGGGACATTCTTCATGCTCTTGCAGAGCTGGGCGAGATGTCAACGGGCCACTATGATAAGAGGTGGTTAACCTGCATATGGACAGTAACCCTGAGCCTGGTGGCCTGGGACCATGCCACAGTGACACCATGTCCTGACAGGAGCAGCTAGCTGGGAGGATGGAGGAGACAGCAGATTTGGATTTGGGGTCCCTCTGCTTCCTTTGTCATTAGGCACTGGGAACAGCTGCTCGAAGGAGACTATCACTTTGGGCTTGGTATTTACAAAGAAATTCTGGCTAAGAGCAGCCAGACTGTGAGTTCTCAGCCTTGAACCTGTTCAGAGATAGAAAGATCCACAGCTCCCTTCTCCATGCATTGAAAAGACACAATGAATTCCCAGGCATTATTTTTTTTCCGTCCTTTGTCTGAGATGATATTCTCTTTCCATTGGGAAACCTGATGAATAGCAGCCTTTCCTCACAGCTTAGAGGAGGAAGTAGGTTCCAGGGCTGTGATGGTGTCCCTTCACCCAATACAAGGCAGGTGACACCTGCACCGAGGCTGTGATGCATGAGGCAGCCACACTGGTTCTGAGGACTCAGTATCTACTGTGAGTATGTATGTGCACATGCACATGCCTACATATATGTGCACCCATGTATGCCCATGTGCATATGTGTGAATGTGAAAGTGCATGTATATGGTCCTATGTATGTATACACTTGTGTATGTGTTTGTGTCTTGTGTGCATGTAGCTGTGTGTATACATGCCTGTCTGTATTACATATCCAGCTCTGTGTATGTGTGTGCACGTCTGTGTCTGGTGCTAAGAATCAAACTCAAGGTCCTTCGCATGTTCAACAAGCACTCTATCAACAAGCTGTGTCCCATTACCTATTTATGTAGATAGAGTGTAGGAAGCCCAGTTCCCTTGTCTGTTCCCAATCCAGGAGAGACAAGTGGTCACCAGCCCAGGGCCAGGCTGTGTCTTTCTTTATGTAGAACAGCATCACTGGGAAGAATGATGCTTGCATTTAGGAGGGGGTGGAGAATGGTCTGCACCCCTTGACTCCATCTCCTGGCCAGTTCCCCCACCCCCAGGGGCCACCTCGTCCTTCACACATCCTGTTTAAATTAGAAAAGTTAAATCAGCTATATTTTCCAGGCAATGGCTGAAAAAAAAAATGTGTCAAAGAGTTAGATGTGATCATTTGTGACAAATGAGACTGTAGATTTGTTGTTGAAATTAATTAAATCCCGGCCTGGGGTTTCTACCGGCTTTGGTTATTGAGTTCCTGGATAAAAAACACACATAGCCTTTATATTTTTAATAAGCCTTAATCAGTACGAGTGCTGGCAGATACCCACCCTCCATGTTATTAGATAACCTATCGATAACCCTGAATTATTACTTACTACTTACCATGCTTCATCTGGGCTGCTCTTAACTCCAATTGGCCAGCCCACAGGGCCACGTCGTATGGCTCAGCTAACCTATGGCCCTATGGCAGCTTCTTCTTCTCCCTTATGCATGCTATTCCCCTCCTCCTCATGGCTCTCCTCTCCACCAAGCCTGCAGAACCTAAACCCCACCTATGTCTCTTCTGACCAGTTATTGGCTGTCAGCATCTTTATTTACCAATCAGAAAAAACTTGGGGGCGGGATCACTCAGCTCTTACAGGCAGATGCTCTTGTATCTAGGGGAAACAGTTTTGGGGGCCCAAGTTAGCATTAAAATACAAGCAGCACCAGGCTAATTCAGTACATTGATTATTTTATCTCTTTAATTGCTTTACTTGAGACAGGTTCTCACTCTATAGCCCTGGCTGCCATTGAAGTCATGACAATCCTCCTGTCTTAGCTTCCCAAGTGCTGGGTATCACAGGTAGGAGATACCACACCTAACCATATTCGAAATGGACTATTCTCAGTCCCTTTCCTGTATGAGTCTATTTCATTCACTTATGAGAAATTGATCATTAAGGTTTTATCTCCATCTCTTTCTCTTCTTTCCCTCCTCTTCCCCCTTGTTCTTCCATCCACACTTTCACACCTATGTCTTTCTCCTTCTTGTCTTCTTGCACAGTCCCACTGTGTAGACTAATCTGGCCTTGAATTCTTGATCTCTGAGACCCATTCTTCCAAGTGCTGGGATTACAAACATGGCTCACAAGGCCAAGGTCTTATCCTCTTCTTACAATTGACTTAGACCATGATGTGCCTACTGGTCCATCTACAACATAACTTCTGCAACCTGTGTCACAGAGAATATCTCAGAAGAGGAAGAGAAAAGAATATAGGGGCTGGAGAACCAGGACATCTGCTTCCAGAGTGTGTCTTCTACGTGTGGCGGAAAAGCTACATGCATGAAACCTCAACAATATGGCTGCCTAAACAAGACCTGAACAATGACAACCCAACTGTAATGTGGATGTGGAAAATCTCTTAGGGCCCCACAGACAATTAATGACTGCTCAGAGAGGGAGCATTAGTCTTCCCAAGAGATGGGTCTCCTAATTGCTTATCCAATACCAACTAGTTAGCACTGAAAACACACACATATCAGCAACAGTTATTACACTTATATTTTAACAAAACACACACACACACACACACACACACACACACACACACACACACACACACATACACACACACACAGATTATATGGAAACTGATTCTGAGAGAAATAAGAACCATGAGAGGATTGTAGGGAGGAAAAAAAAGGGGGGAGAAAGAATGTAAATGCAGCACATATATGAAATTTTAAAATAAATTCAACTTAATTAAAAAGTAAATGTGATAAAATAAAATTTATTTAGAAGCATTCCCCATCTTAAGAATACTAACCACCAAACAGTTGTATTTCTCCACCCTGGAGCCTATCTGTTTTACTTTGCCTGTGATAACATTATTGTACAGAAAATCTTTTATTTTATCAAGTCAAAAACACCAATAACTTTTTTGTGGCTTGTTAACTCTGTATATATTACCAGATGTTTCTGTACTATACATTCTTATCGTCTGTCAGAAGTTGTTCAACTTTTATAATTTTATACTTTTGATTCTTTATCTTTCAGTCTGGATTATCTAGAATTTATTGGGTACAGAGGTTTTATGGAAGAGCTGATTTCCCCCAGGGACAACTTTGTTGTCCCAATACTACCCATGGAAGATTTGTTTCTCATGTTTGGTTTGAAGCGCCATCTTTATCCAATACCTACTTTGCAGAAGCATTTGTGTTTATTTCTACATTTGATTTTAAAGGGTTATTATCCAGGTGGTTCTGTTAACCATTGTGAATTATTGTGTGTTGCCAAAATTCTTTCTGTGGGGGGAGATGTGAACACTTACCCCTGCCCCTTAAGATCCTAATCACAAACAAAAGATAATCTTATCATAGTTTAACCTGTGGAACCAATTAGTTCATTGGGCTTACTTACAGAGCATCGGCGATGGGTGAGAGCATCCTATCAAGAAGGATGGATGACCGAAAGCTGCACACTGAAGGATCTTTGTCCATCATGAACGATGGCCTCCTCATAGTCATACAGATGAAGCCTCAGCCCCACACCCCTAGTCCTTCCCAGCTTAAATGCTCTAGCACCTCCTCTAGATCTCTAGAGCAAAACCTGCAATTAGAGTAAAATTACACAGAACTGGCTGCTGGGAGGTGTGCCCAGATACACAAGTGAGGGCCCAGTGACCCTCCTTCAATGTCAACAGCCCACTGGACATTCCTGATGGAACACAGTAAGTAGGCACAGCTGATCTCCTGAAGATAGAAATTTTGCTTGAAGTATAGCTCCATAGATGTGTGTGTGTGTGTGTGTAGTAATGAGTGTTCACAGATGCTTGGAAGCTAGAGGAGGAAATTGGAGACTTTGTAATATCATTCTCCTTATTCCTTATTCCCTCGAGACGGGGTTTGTTGAACCTGGAGCTAACCTGACGGCCAAAGAGCCCCAGCAATCCTCCTGTTGTGACCCAGACTAGGACTGAGGTCACTGGTGTGCACAGTTGCATCTGGCTTTTTATGTGGGGTCCAGGCTCAGGTCCTTGAGCTCTTTCCTGCCAAATGATCTGCCATCTCCCAGTTATCGTGATTTTGAGAGTGTGCTGCCCTGGAGTTGCTTCTTATCACTTTCCTTTCATTTTTGAAGATTGCTGGCTATTCTTAGAAGATGCTTGCACTTTACAGTCATCTGTGATAACTCTCTTCCCAAAGCTTTGTTAAAGATTTTATTGGGAGAACATTCTAGATTAATTTATGGGGCACTAACATATTTATAATGCCAAAAATCCTTTTAGGTTGGTTTAAAATGCTATTTTCATTAAAAATGAAATACATAACCACTATAAAAAAACTTCATCTGGGAAGATGCTTCAGTAAATGAAGTGCTTGTTGATCAAACATCAAGACTTGAGTTTGTGTCTCCAGAAGCCACATAAAAGCCAGGCATGATAGTCAGGCAGTGGTGGCCTATGCCTTTAATCCCAGCACTCAGGAGGCAGGGGAAGGTGGATCTCTATGAATTCAAGGCCAGCCTGGTCTACAGAGTGAGTTTCAGGACAGCCAAGGCCACACAGAAAAACCATGTCTCAAATTAAAACGAACAAACAAAAGCCAGGCATGGTGTCCTGCATCTATATCTCTAGCACTGGGGGTCAGAGAAGGTGTGGTTGAGACTTGGATCCCTGTGGGTTCACTTGATGACAGTGACGACAACAAAGATGATGACAACAATACCAACGACTGTGACGGCGATGGTGTGGAGAACAAACCCTTCTAGTCATAGATTCAAAGTCTTTGCCATGCAGAGTATAGCTCATTCATGAACAACAAAGAATCTGTTAGAACTGCAACAATCTGGGCCTCAGTGGAAGCTGCCTCAACTGAATGTGTATTTACCAAGAATGCCAGATGATGCCCAAAGTCTCCAGGTGGGAGCTCTGACCCCACCCATTGCCTTCTCATGCTTGGCTGTACATTGAAACCTTTGCCAAGACACTTGCCTGGGTCCCATCATCAGATGTCAGGGTCTGAGGCCATCTGATTTATCAGGAGTACAGAGCTGGCTGGGGCATCATGACGTTTGTTCAGTTGCTGATGTTGAGACAAGATCCCTTGCAGCCCAAGAGGGCCCCCTAAATGTGATGTACCTCAGGGTGTCCTTGAACTCCTGATCCTCCTGCTTCTCACTCCTTAGAGATGGTGCTGTAGGCTTGTGTCATCCTTGCCTTTGCAGTGCTGAACTCCAAGTCTCACATACACCAGACAAGCACTCCACCAACTGAGCTGTGAACAAATAAGATTTTTATGAAGTATTTTGATTGGGTGATTTACAGTCCTCATTTCCTTGGAGTTGAAGAGTTTCCAGGACATGGGGCTTGCAATGACCAAATAAAAAGCATCTCCAATTGTTATGGTTTGGCTATGTAATGTCTCACACAGGTTCATGTACTTAAATGCTTGGTGGTCCCTGGCTTGTGGCAATGTTTTGAGAGACTATGGCATCTTTGCAACATGAGGCTTAGCTGGTAGACATGGGCTCTTAGGGGTGTCTTCGGGGTGATACTTGCTTCTAGCTAGGCTGTCTGCCTCTTGTCTACCCCAGGAACATGAACAAGCCATTTGCTCTACTACCTCCAACTGGGCCTTTTCAACCTTATGCCTTCTTTACCATGGTGAGCTGTTTCCTTTGAACTAGTAGCCGAAATAAATCTCTCCTTCTTTAAGTCTTTCTGTTGGGCGTTTAATCCAACTGATGAGAAAAATAGCTAAAGCATTGGCCAACCAGGACAAGGTGGCTGTTCTAGGCTGGGAATAGCAATAGAACTGAAGTCTGCTGCTTAGAAAGGTGTGCATCAAAGGTTGGCAACATAGGAAGGTGACACAGTAGTTAGACTATACATCCCTTGAAAGCAGTGATGACATCTCAAAAAACGTTTGCTTTTGGCAGGCATGGTTGTACATGACTTTAATTCCAGCACTCAGGAGGCAGAGGTAAGCAGATACATATGTTGGAGGCCATTTCAGACAATATAGAGAGTTTCAGGCCAGTCAGGGCTACATAGTAAGACCCTGTGTGGTGGTTTAAATAAGAAACGTCACTCATAGTCTTGGCCATTTGAATGCTTGGCAGCCAGTTAATGGTGCTGTTTGGGGAGGTTTAGGAGGTGTGGCCTCACTAGAAGAAGGATATGGCTAAAAGTGAGCAGCTAAGAAAGCCTCCCACTGTTAGCATTCCTTCTAGGCTCCTCTCCACAGCTACATGACAACTCCAAATAGGCCTGGTTGGCTATGAAAGAGGCTGTTTGGCCCCTGCTCACTCTCTCTTCCCTCCTCATTCTTTCTTCCCTTCCCCTCCTCCCTCTCTTTCCACAGTGTTTCTGGCCAACCTTCTCTTCTCTTCTCTTCTCTTCTCTTCTCTTCTCTTCTCTTCTCTTCTCTTCTCTCCTCTCCTCTCCTCTCCTCTCCTCTCCTCTCCTCTCCTCTCCTCTCCCCTCCCCTCCCCTCCCCTCCCCTCCCCTCCTCTCCTCTCCCCTCCCCTCCCCCTCCTCCCCTCCCCTCCTCTCCTCTCCCCTCCCCCTCCCCTCCCCTCTCCTCTCCTCCTCTCCTCTCCTCTCCCCTCCTCTCCTCCCCTCCCCTCCTCTCCTCCCCCTCTCCTCCCCTCCCCTCCCCTTCCCTCCCCTCTCCTCCCCTCCCCTCCCCTTCCCTCCCCTCTTCTCCCCTCCCCTCCCCTTCCTCCCCTCTTCTCCTTTCCTCTCCCCTCTTCTCTCCCCTCCCTTCCTTTTCCTTCCTCCTCCTCCCTCCCCCCATCTCTGTCTCTACTCCCTTCTCAACTCCCCTTCCCATGCCCTAAATAATCTCTATTCTACACTTTACTGGTCATATGGCTGGCACCTTAGGGGGCAGGGATGCCTCAGCATGGGCTAGCCTAGGCACCCCTCCTACTTCACCATACTGCGCTCTACAAAGCACATCCCTGCCTCCTTTTATAAAACACAACACCCACCACCTCCAGGCCTTTACTCACTCTTCTTCATGCCTGCCGTCCTGCTGCTCTGTGTCACACTTGCCTGAGTGAGTGTGAGTTCTCAGCTTGCTGCTTAGCCTCCTTGTTTGTCAGCATTTTGTCCCTGCTACCATGGAGTCGAACACCCTAGAACCATAAATCCAAATAAACTCTTTCTCCCGTAAGTTGCTTTCTTCATGGTGCTTTATCACAGCAAACGGAAAGTAAGCAACACATCCTGTGTCTTAAAAATTCCAAAACTGGGGAATAATGTCACTTACCATGGGCTGGGTCTTCCCAAATCAATGAACCACTGTAATCCCCTATAGACATGCCCACAGGTTCTACACCCATGGTTCTCAGTCCTCCCAATGCTGTGACCCTTTAATACAGTTCCTCATGCTGTGATGACCCCCAACCATAAAATTATTTTGCTGCTACTTGATAACTGTAATTTTGCTATTGTTATAAAGAACAATACAAATGTATAATACACAGGGTATCTGATACGTGGCCCCCAAAGGGGTTGTGACCCACATAGTTGAGAACCACTGATCTAGACAGTACTTCACTGAGACTTTTTCCAGGTGATTCGAGGTTGTGTTAAGTAAACCAACCACTATATTCATAATAAAGTCAATGCTACATAAATGGTGGCTATGCTATGTTGTTTAGGAATAATGAGGAAAAAAAATTCTCCAGGCTGGGCAGGTGGCTCAGTCTGCCCCCTTTGTAAGTACAGGGACCCGAATTCCGTCCCTAGATCTGGTATTTTAAAAGCTGTCTCGTGGCACATACTGGAGAGAGAAAGATCCAGTCTAGCCTACATGGTGAGGCCAGTGAAGACCCTGTCATACAAGAGAAAAATGAAGTGGATAGTGTCCAAGGAGCAGGGTATGAGAGTGTCCTCTGGCCTACACACACACACACACACACACACACGGTGGGGGAAGCAAGGGGGGGGAGGTACTGTGACTTGTGCTGAGCCGCACACACCGGTACAGAGCACCGGGTATAGAGGGTCAACAATCGAATGTTTTGGTACAAAAACCTCTAAAAATAAATAAGAGTTCTCATAAACATGCCACATCTAAGTGTTCTGTAGTCATGACCTAGTTTGTATTTTTTTTTCCTTTTTTTATGAGAAAGAGTTTCTAAATGTAACACTCACCAGTGCAAGCACTGTTCGAATGCCACGTTTCAGGAGACCTTAGGGTCCTCCCTGGAGATGCTGCTGAGCTCAACTTCAGCACCAGCATGGACTCCCCAGTGCTGTACAGACAGCTTCTCACCCCACCCAGCCCTGCAGGACTTACTTTTCACACTCTCCAGTGTTGCTTGTGTTTATAAAAGACATGAAAAGACAGTCTGGGTGGTTAGCTGGCTCGATTGGTCCAGATACAAAAGGTCCTGGGCAGGAAGTTTGATCTTTAGAATGCCATAAGCCGGGTGGTATGGTGTATGTTTACAATACCAGTGCCTGAAAGGTAGAAGCAGAAATGGAAAGTCAAAGCTATCCTCAGGTACTTAGAGAATTCCAGGCTAGCCTTGGCTTTTTGTGATATTCTGTCCGAACTAAAATTAAGAAGACTTTATTTTATTTTTATGTTTTTGGTTTTACTTTGTATGAAACAGAAACTCGGGGCTGGAGAGATGGCTCAGCGGTTAAGAGCACCGACTGCTCTTCCAGAGGTTCTGAATTCAAATCCCAGCAACCACATGGTGGCTCACAGCCATCTGTAATGAGATCTGATGCCCTCTTCTGGTGTGTCCGAAGACAGCTACAGTGTACTCATATATAATAAATAAATAAATCTTTAAAACAAATGGACACTATCTTGAGTGTCTCTATATTCCAGTTTTGTCTTTCTCTTCTTCATGTCTCTTCTATGGTTTGTTCATGACATACCTCCTTAGAAGCTTCTTGCTGGGATGACTTTTATCCCTTAAAAATCCCTTTAAAATGATTTACGTTATTATTTTTAATGATGTGTGTGTGTGTATGCTCGTGTGTGGGTATGTGCACATGAGTCTGAGTGTGCTCAGAGGCCAGGAGAGGGCACTGGGTCCCCTGGAGCTGGGGTTTGAGCTGCCCACTGTGGGGGCTGAGAATTGAGCTCTGGTCCTCAGCGAGAGCTGTGCCTCTAGCACAGTGGCCCTCAACCTTCCTAATGCTGTGGCCATTTAGAGTTCTATGTTGCGGTGACCTGCCTCCAACCATAAAATTATTTCCGTTGTTACTTTATAACTGTAATTTTGATACTGTTATAAGTGGTAACTAAATACCTGTGTTTTCTGATGGTCTTAGGTGACCCTCATAAAGGAGTTCTTCAATTCTCCAAAGAGGTCATGACCCACAGGTTTTAAGGACCATTGTGCTAGGGCCAGAGAGACGGCCCAGTGGTTAAGAGCACTGACTGCTCTTCCAAAGGTCCCGAGTTCAATTTCCAGCAAACACACGGTGGTTCACAACCATCTGTAATGGGATCTGATGCCCTCTTCTGGAGTGTACAGTGTACTCATATACATTAAATAAGTCTTTTTTTTTAAACCCATTGCTCCAGCCCCCTTCCCTCTCAACACTTCTGTAGGAACAGGCACTGCTGTGACTATGAGATGACTCTGTGGCTGATACATATGTCTCTAATTTTAAAATCAATAAAATGATCTATAAGATAGCAGAGGAATAAAAGTAGCGTCATACATAATTAATGTGCATTTTCAGGATAAATGACCACTCAGGACTGTACCAGAAGCCAGCAGTACTCAGATGTCTGTATCCACTTGTGAATTACGTGCAGGGGGATGACTAGACTCTCGAATATTATCGGTATTATTTTTTTTCTTAGTGGGTTAAAAATAAAAGCTCAGCAAAGATATTCATATGCACACATGGAATTCATTTGCACGTAGCAGCTATACATATGATGGGCACACATATGCTGGCTGCTGACTCATGTGGTGAATGGGATTGCTTTCAAGTGTCCTGCTTTCCCAAAAGGGGAAAAGCTCCATCTTCCCCAGACTTTCTCACATACTGGTTGCATTGAGAGAAAATTTCGTGTATATCCAGAGATGCCAACATATTCCGTGTTCACATAGAAACGTAGTTAAAATTCTAATGTGATTGGAATCACATTTTCACAGAATCGAAGATTCAGCTGGCCTTATGTATCTATCCCCCTACCAAACTGGGGTGGCCTTAAAGAAAGCACTTGTACTTCTTCAGAATGACCCCTAGGGGGTGGATGTGGTTGCTGAACCGGCAGGAATGCCTATGAAACATTTAGCAAGGTGCTCAGCACATGGTCTCCCTTCAAGGATGCAGCTAATAAAATCTCTCAGCGAACAGGCAGGGGCTTGCTCTGGGGGAGCTGGAACATAAAAGGCTAGAGGAGCTTGCAACAGCTCTTGCTTCTCAACCTTCTTCCTCCCTTTCAAAGAACTGGCTTTGCTCCGGCACAGAACACGAGGAAGCCGGATAAGCCGTAGTTTGCTCACCTGCACCTTTACATGTGGGGATGCTCTGGATACATAACCAAATGTGGACTCGTGAAACAATTATTTTCTTTTAGAGAGCCTGCTGTCACCCCCACCACCACGTGTGTGTGTGTGTGTGTGTGTGTGTGTGTGTGTGAGTATCTGTGCGCGCACGCATATGTGCATTGGGGGCGAGGCACCTGCAGAGAGGGAAGATGTTCCGGAGAGGGGCATGTTTCAAGACTTCTAGCCAGACCTCAAGAACAATCGAATCAGACAACAAGGGAAAAATGCTTGTTAAACTATCAAATAGGCCCACAGATTAGAGGTGGGGATGTACAGTGAAAAGGAAAATATAATTTTCAAAAAGAGAATATAAGGAGGGGATGAAGTCTAAAACCCCGGCGTTTCTGGAAACTCTGTGTCTGTGACATCAACCTCTACGGTGCTCAAGGCCTGCATATTTTTGTTCTTGGGGTGATTCTTTGAGAACCGTTGAGTGGGAAGCCAGGAGAGAGAGAGAGAGAGAGAGAGAGAGAGAGAGAGAGAGAGAGAGAGAGAGAGAGAGAGAGAGAGAGAAACAAAAACAAAAAAAAAAACAAGACAAACCCCCCAAATCCAGGAGGAAGGAGGCATTGTTATTGAGAACAGCATCAGGATCAGTGGTAGAAATGTGTGTGTGTCTGTGTGTGTGTGGTGTGTCTGTGTGTGTGTCTCTCTGTGTGTGTGTGTGTCTCTCTCTCTCTCTCTGTGTGTGTGTGTGTGTGTGTGTGTGTGTGTGGTGTGGTGTGTCTTAAGCCCTGTGAACATGGCGTTTCGTTTTCTTTAGAGAAAAGAAGGAGCTGTTGAAAATTTCATTTTCTTTAGAGGAAAAAAAGAGGCTGTTGAAATGACCTAGTTTGACACTTTCAGTTTATACCTGACATTATTATTTTTTTAAACAGACAAACCAGAAGGCCCAGCAAGAAGGGAGTCGGGATCACTCAGATCTGATCCCAACAAAATACGACCCCCTTTCCTTCTCATCTCCGGAACCCCGCAGAGACATTTAAATCCTACCTTGACTTCTATGGTCTCTGGTAAAGCGGAAGCCAGAAAGGAAACCGGTTATTCTCAAACGAAAACGGGGTAGATTCCTTTAAATGAAGGAATTGGCTTGTTAGAGTACTCAGATTAAATTTAGAGACTGATACCAACCTATTGATAAAATCTAGACTCTCTAGAGCTCGGATGCAAATGCTATCAAACGCATTCCCAATCCGTTAGGCGGCCGGTTTGACTGTGGGTCTTTCCCAGCCAGTCCTGTGGACCAGGTTGCGGTGTCGCTGGGGAGACCAGCCCCACCGCGCAAGTGTGGGAAGTTGGCAGTCAGATGAAGAGCAGGGGTGAGCAACCGCAGCAGAGGAGTCTTTTAGGGGGACCTATCCTGGATGCTTAGAGGGGGGAAATGAGCTGGTGATAGATGGATGGGAAAAGGCCCAGGGATAGTCGCAGTGGGGGTGGGTGGGGGGGAAGCCACGGTTCCAGCAATACCTCAATCTAAGTTGGTGCAGGAGAGAAACTGAGATCAGAGTTAAAGCCAGCCTTTGAAGGGCAGGAGATCCAAAGGCTTGGGGACAGGTAAATCTTGATAGCAGCTTGGGCAGGCGGGGACAAGGTGAAACCCCTTGTAGCCTGTGTGGCTCCCGGAGAGAGAAAAAGGCCGGATGGGCTGCGATGCCCTCTCTCCTGCCCACGCGCGGCCATAGGCTCCAAGGACTGCAGAGTAATTAGGGTAGAGGGTCCCTCCTGGGCACCAATCCGAGACGTGAGTTGGGGGCGCGTCCTCCGTCACGCCCTCACCCAGCCCTGCTCTAGCCGCAGGCTGGTCCCCACGCCCCCCTAACTGTCCCCCAGCTTCCGCGGGCTTTGGATCGTCCGGGGGCCCTCCCTCTCCACCCGCCAGGGTGCATCGATCCCGGTGCCCCGGCTCAGCGCCTCGGGGCGGGTCCCTGCCGCCCGCACCTGCCCCCGGGGGCGGGGCGCAGTGGCGACAGCGCGGCCCCAGCCTCCGCCACACGCTGAGCTAGCGGCGGACCTGCCGCTCACCGCGGTCCGGGTGAAGCTCTCTCTCTCTCTCTCTCTCTCTCTCGGCGCCCTCTGTCCCTGGCACTTCGCTTCGGGGGATCTGCAGCCCCGGTGCCGCCATGGAGCCGGCCCCAGGCAGCGAGCGCCGCAGCCCCCCTGGCCCTGGAGTCCCGCGGCCGCCACCGCGGGGCCACGCGCCCTCGGCCACCGCCCCCGCCCCCAGCCCGGCTCCTCCGAGCTCCTCTGTGCCGCCGGACGAGGAACGGCAGCCGCGGATCAGCGAGAGCGGCCAGTTCAGCGACGGGTTTGAGGACCGAGGTGAGCTGCCACCGCCCCTCTGAAGCCACCTGTCCCCTCTATGCGGAGCTTGGTGCAAAGAGCGGAAGCGACCGTTCCACCTTTCGGGATCCGTGAGGGGCGGGCTGCGGCGCCTCCGGAGAACCCCTTTCAGTTTTTCCGATCCTGGCGGGTGCCTAGGTCAGCCCTCTCCTGTGCCCGCAGCAAAAGTTTGCAGACCGGAATCTTGGTGTCTTATAGGGGACCAAGGGATTCTTCTCTGTGCCGGGAGACTTGGTTTCCAATGCATCCCGCTGCACGAGCCAGGCAAATCACTCCGGGAAAGTTTTTTTTTTTCTTTTTTCTTTTAATTTTTTTGTTGTTGTTGGGTTAGTGGCAGAACACCGACTAGGGAGGGTGACAGCTAGGGTCCCCTTAGCCTCTGGACTCGCGCGGGCCCGATGCTCCCTGGGTCCTGGGTCACAGCGGTCACAGCCCCATAGTGTGAGGTGTTGGCAGAAAGGTTTGGGGGTCTGGCTACCAACCTGATCTGCACAGATGCCACCCAAAGCTGATACTTCCTGGGGAGCATGTGTCCAGTTCTCAAGAGTCTTTCCTTGGACGCTGGACTTGGACCCTGAGCATCGCTAGGAAGGCATCTCCAACCTCCTGTCCGCAACCACCGTGTCCTTAGGGGGCTCCCTCATTCATCCCGCCTGGATCTCCCTCCCCATCCTGCTCTGGTGGCCTTCAGCCTGGATTCTTTGCGGAGACGACCGCACCTACACCTTTCTTTCTTGCTGCTTCCGAATTGGACCCCTCAAAAAATTATCAACGGTTTCGCTGAAACCATTGCTGGCAGATTTGGGGTCTCTGCAGCCCGGCCTTTTCCCAGGCAGCCCGCTCTGTACACCTCTATTCACACCCCCCCCCATTTTTCTTGGAAGCTTTCATCTTTCGACTGTAGAGTGCTTATATTATTTTAGTGCTAGCAGGTTTCTTTCCTATTCTTAGTACCTCCTGAACATCTTTAAATTCCGGTTTCGCGTCGGGATGCAGGATCTCTTCCTTAGAGATTCCGAATTGTAGCGTGTGAAACAGGATGACATAGAAACAGATTTCCCAGAGTAACAGCAGAGATGCTGTGGGGGGCGGGGGGAGGATCTGGAGCCGCTCCAGCTTGGAACGAGTTCTGCACCCGTGTCGCAGGTCCTTTCCCTGTTCCCACAGAACTCGATAGCCTTGGAGACAGGAGAGTGAATAGCATCCTCAGAATGCCAGAAAAACCTCTCACTTTAATTTCGGGGTGTGAGCATCACCTTTGCCTCGCAAGATTTAAACGTTTCGCATTGAAGAAAGACGGATACCCAGGTTGGGCTTTAATTCTGTAGCATTGCGGGTTATCTGTAAGCGCCGATCTCCCCACCCCTGCACAAGGACAGACCAGAAACCCATACTGGGATGAATTGATAGTAATATCTAGAGGCCATGTTTCAGTGTGAAAGTGAAGACAAAAACTAAACAAAAACCTCTTCTGAATCCACTCTTTAGGTTTTCTGTCAGTGGTCAAATGAACTTCATTTTCTATTATATTGTCTCCTGAAAGCACTCACTGTTCATAAACCACTGCATATAACACACGACCTCTCTGTTAGGATGAAGCGTGTCTCCCACAGAACGCAGGCTTCCATGCCGTTTTTGAGCTAGCTGAAAGTCGCTGTGACATTTCTTTTGTTCCACCCTTTCTTGGCCGCAAAGAAAGAGTTAACGATAAATGAAGACCCAGAAGGCTGCCTGGGAGATTAGTTGTAATATTCTATATCTTTGTGTTATTTTATCTTTCCTGTATCCTTTTTTTTTTTTTTTTTTTTTTTTTTTTTTTTTTTTTTTGGCTATCTCTTGGGAATGGTTCATAGGTTGTGACATCCTTTCCATCATCGGCAGGAACTGGGGAAGAGGAAAACTTCTTGGTCTGCATCTTTCCTTGGATACAGTGGCTTTCTGCTGGGCCCAGTCCCTAAAGGGTGTGGGGGATGGGCACTCTATTTACACATCTACCTTTTATACTCTCTCTCTCTCTCTCTCTCTCTCTCTCTCTCTGTGTGTGTGTGTGTGTGTGTGTGTGTTGGACTTCCTTCTGAGGTGGTAGAATCATGTGGCAGATCACTTCTGATGCCCAATGGAGAGCTGCTTTATAACCTAGTGGTTTGGAATTTTGAAGACATTTTCTTCTTAGAAGTGAAATGGACTATTTCCCAGAATTCCAGCTAGCTCAGAGTGTCCCATCTTTACTACAACAGCTGATCGAGTCTGTGGTTCAGGAAGCAAGTGTTGTGTGGTTTAAGACCTTCGGGAAATAAGTCACACACACACACACACACACACACACACACACACACACACACACACACACACGGAGGAGCCCAATTAATCTTCGGGCTTTCTCCTTCCCTTCTTTATTATCACTTTCTCTATGTTTTTTTCTCAAACCTTAGGATGTAGCCCCGCCTTACAGAGTTATGGCTTTATTTAGCTCTCTCCTCTAGCTGTCCATCCTAGAGACTATACAAAAAAAACCCAAACAAACAAACAATAAACAACAATAGCAAAAACCTTCCTGCAGAGAATTAAAGCTCAGCGGCCTGGTGTGGTGACTCATGCCTAGAACACCAGCGCTTGGGAAGCAGAAGCTGAAGAAGGACCACTGAGAGCCCACATCAAATTCCAGACCAGGAGATATCAATGAGAAATAGTTCAGACTACTAAGGAAATAGCACCTTCACACGTATTTGCCGCTGCCTTTATACTAGGTCGATATTTCGCTTGGTATTGTCAGATGCACATTATGAAATTTAAGTGAGGTTAATATTCCACCGTGGAAACCGGCTGTGAGGAAGGATACTGTGATCCTGCACATGGACCTGAGCCTGGTCTTAGTTCCTGTTGGTCTGGTCAGCCTGACTCCTGCCTGTTTGAGGCTGCTTTCTGAACTCTCACCATCCCCCCACATTCCTGTCGTGTGCAGACATTTGGATGCAGAAGAGCCGGTGTGGAGGTCAGTCAGTTCTGAGCTGAGCCCTTGAGCATCTTCACATTCTACTTTCCCTTGGAAGAGTAAAGGTCATCAGCCCTGCATGCGTCTATGTGTGTATATGTTATTTTTGTGTGTGCAGGTACTCGTGAGTAGAGGCCAGAGATAACTTCAAGTGTCAGCCCTCAAGTGCTGTCATCTTATTTTGGGAACAGAATCTCTCACTGATCCCAAACTGTTTCATTCCATTAGCTGGCCAGTGAGCTTCCAGGGACCCAAGCATGCGCCACAGTGCCCGTGCTTTTATGTCGGCTCTGTAGCTTGAACTCAGGTTCTCATGCTTGCACTGCGAGGACTCTCCTCACCAAGCCACCTCCTGAGCACCTCAGCAGCATCTTTAGGAAGGAAACAAAGAGCTAGTACAGTTGCATAGAAAGAGAAAAGGCCTTCCTCTTTTGGACAGTGTTTATGCCCTCCCCGCCATTCAATTTTACAATCTCCCAGGGGAGCCACAAGGAAAGTCAGATCTGGAGAAGGACTTCCAGTCCTACTGGCTCAGAAAACATAGAAGTCACTGCAGCAGGTGGTCCAGCCCCCTATGGCTGCCACCTGAGCCTCCCATGGGGAGTGTTGGTCCTGGCGTAAGGCCAGGGGAAGCACCCCCACCCTGGTGTGGTCTGGACCAGGTGTTGAAACCAACCAGCTGTGGAAGGAGAAATAAACGCTGCCCAGCAGGATGGCCATTGTACACAGTCGTGACTGTCTCCTGGAAAAGTAAACCGACTTCTTAAAGGATTGTACCCCTACGGACAAACCTCCTGAAATGGGCTCTCTCAGACTGCCCGGCAAATGAACCATTGATTTGAGCTGGTACTTAACTGGTGTAGTTTCACTTCTCCTGAAACCAATGGGCTAGGATGAAAGAAAGATTGCACGTGCGTGCGTGTGTGTGTGTGTGTGTGTGTGTGTGTGTGTGTGTGTGTGTGAGACTTCCTTGATTACTCTCTACCATACTTTTTTTTTCCCCTGTAAAATATGTCAACTTAAAAGTCCATTCCCTTTAAAAATTTTATTTCAATTTTTTTTCTCTTAAACACCAGTTTTGGAGTTATTTTATTTATTTATTTTTTTAATTTTTCAAATTAGAATATAATTACATGTCCCCCCCCACCCTTTCCTCCCTCCAACCTTTCCCATGAATAACCCTTCTTGTTCTCTCTCAAATTCACAGGCTTTATTTTTTTAATGGTTAGTATATACAAGCACAACCTACTCAGTCCATATACTGTTAACTGTATTTAACAATATCGGGGCGATCACTTGGTAATCAGTTCCCTGGGGAGACTATCTCTTCTGCTCTCAGTGTCCATAGCCGCCTGTTCTTTTTTTTTTTTTTCTAGGGTTGAGACTCCATATGACTTCCCTCTTCCATGTTAGCATGCCTGTTCTTGACATCCTTGTTCAGGTTGTGTTTAGGCAGCCATGTTGGTGAGACTTCTCTGGCCTTTCTAGGACATGAAATCTCACTTCATCTTATCTTTCAAGAGAGGATCTCTCATGGAACTTGGAGTGGCCTTTTCAGCTAGACTGACTAGCCAACAAGTCCCATAATCCTGCTTCCTCCCCTAGAGCTACAGGTATGCTCCCACGTCTGTCTTTTAGATGGGTTTTTCGGATCTGAACCCAGGTCCTCAGACTTGCCCATTACCCATAGACAGAAAGACTTAAAAATAAAAACTCATTTGGGGAGGGAATTTTTAGGGGTGCATGGGACCTGCTCGTTCTAGGTGATAGCTTCTCTTGGACATAAGCGTGATTATAGTTAGAGTAAGATGGGATTTTTTTATATTCTAGAGCTCAGGAAGTAGTAGAGGAATCACAGATGCCTGTTTTATTCGGTGTTGGGAATAGAACCCTTGGGCTATGAGTTGGTATGTGACAAACACCATACCAACTGAGCTACAGCCGCAGCTCCCATTTCTGAATTAACGAAGGAAGTTTGAGGATAGTTTCCCAGTGCAATGGTGAAGAAGGGGCTGATCATTTCTGCTTGTTTTCTCATTTACCCTGGTCCCATATAAGTTCCCCTTTCCACCTGGCTTCTCTCTCTCTCCAGTGTCTTGCTCACAAAACACTCTTCTCCAACGTTCTGCTTGTTTTGTTTGAGGTCCGAGGGTGATTGGATGAATTTAGTTCAGCTGAGTCTTTGTTAAAACTTTTTGGGTGGGGGCGTTGAGACAGAGTCTCTCTCTGTTTTGTAGCCCTGATTGTCCTAAAACACACTATATAGACCAGGCTGTCTTTGAACTCACAAAGCACATGCCACCATGCTCAGCTGTTAGAATTTTTGTTTTTAAACAAGGTGCAGTTTTTGAGCAGCCCCACTGGACCAGATTCCCCAAAGCATGTTTCTTTGGCCTGCTGGGCACTCTGAGAAGAGGGTTTTCAGAAGGCCTTAAGAGCAAAGCCCCGTTCCCATCCTTTTTCTTCCTGTCCGAATTTTACCTCAAGGCTGATCATACAAACTAGAATTCCAGGGTGGGAGGCAGTGTAGTTGTTCAAAAGCTTGCAAGCATGCAGACCTGAGTTGTAGCCCCAGAACTCAATTAAAAGGTGCTGGGTGTGGTGGCACATGCTTGTAACCCCAATGCCGATGAGGTGGAGAAAGACATATTCCTAGGGCCCACTGGCGAGCAGTCTAAGCCCAATGGGTAAGCTCCAGGTTGAGTGAGTGATAGATGCTGTCCCAAAATAAAGTGGCAGATGGAACAACGCTTGAGGTTAACCTCTGCCCCCCCCACACACACTTCAGCATGTGTACACACACACACACACACACACACACACACACACACACACACACACATCCCAAACGTTAAGAAAAAATTAGAAAAGAACCTTCAACCCTCTTCCCCCAAAGATAGCTATAAGCCCAGGAATTATTGTTTTATATGGCACCCACCCTCAAGTGTGAGAACTGGTCACAGAGAAACTCTGACTGTCCTTGTCTAACTAATAGTGACTTGATTAAAGGGCCTCATTCCGGAAGGGCCCCCGACCCACACCCAGCACGTCGGTGTCTTGCAGAAAACACTGAGACTTGGAGCAGACTGGTCTTGCTGAGTTTCTGTGCTTCACGAATTTCTTATTTAATCCCATCTCTACAGGGATATGCATTTTTCATTGAATCTGAACATAAAAATAGCTCCCCTTGGCTTTTGGGTCTTTATCCCTGAAGCCTTCCACGTTACATAGGATTGATGATCTCTGCATCTATCTGTGTCTGTCTCTCTCTCCCTTGCTTCACCCCTCCTCTTCTTCCCTTCCTTCCCTCTCTTTCTCCCGCCTCCTTCCTCTCCCTCTTCCCCTTTATCCACTTTACCTTATCTTCCCTTCCTCCTTTCATCCTCTCTTCTGGTCCTAATTGTTGTTCTTACTAATTTTAGACAGAGTTACATGTATCCCAGGCTTTGTTCAAACTCCCTACGTATCTGGAGATGACCTTGAGTTCATGAACCTCCTACCTCCATTTTCTAAGTGTGGTATTTTGGCATTCATCACCATGTCTTGTTTATACAGTGCTAGGGATTGAACCCAGGGTTTCATGCATGCTAGGCAGACTCTCTACTGATTAAGCTACATCTCAAACCCATCACATAGATCTTTGTTTTAATACATTTGTTACACTTTCCCCCTGTTAAACCTGTCCTGTAGGTATGTCAGTCATTACCCTAATTATAGAGGAAGAGTGTTCCTGTCCTTTCTGCTCCTACAGTGGTGGTCAGTCAGATAAGTGAATGAATGGTGTGCATATGTGGTAGATCGAGCACACTGTGACCTTTTACAAATGCTGCCTAAGCTTTACCTCCCTGTTCATCACTGTCTATAGCTTCTGTGATTAGGCTGTGCAGTCTCTGAGAGACACATTATGTAGCTAGAGTTGGCAAACTGGTTTTTACTTGTATAAGATACATGGCTGAGAACTTGGTTGTCAACCAAGAAATGGTACAAACGGTCTCCTCCTCCTCCTCCTTCTCTTCCCTTCGGTTTTTCCAAGGCAGGGTTTTTCTGTGTAGCTGTGGCTGTCTAGGAACTCACTCTGTAGAACAGGTTGTTTGGTGAACTCAGAGATATGCCTGCCTCTCCTCCCAGGTGCTGGAATTAAAGACATGCACAACTACCTCCCTGGTTACAATTTTATTCTTTTAAAATACTTTTATTATTGTTATCTATCTATCTATCTGTATGTGTATATGCCTCCATATGAGGAGGACAGAGGGTGTCGGATCCCCTGGAGCTGGAGTTACAGGCAGTTGCGAGCTGCCTGACATGAGTGCTGGAGTTTGAGTGCAAGAGCAATATGTGCTCTTGAGCACTAAACCATACTCAACTTTACAACTTTATTCTTAAAGGGTAAGAAAGAAGTACAAATCAAGATCAATCTGAAGATGTTTAAGTGGGCATTGCTGGCGAGTTTTGAAGACTCATGCCCTTGTCAAAGACTCCTTACATACAAAGCATAGGAGATAAATGAAGCCTGTTTGAAGATACTTGTAGTCTTACTATGAAGCTCCAGCTTCAGCAGTTTTACTGTACTCTCATATTCTGATTGTGTGTGTGTGTGTGTGTGTGTGTGTGTGTGTGTGTGTGTATGCCCGTGTCCATATGTGGGTATAGTTCAGTTTCAAAAGTCTTTCCTCAGGAATGACACACACACACACACACACACACTTTAGATACAGAGTCTCCCATTGGCTTGGAACTCACCAAGTAGAATATTATATAATCTGGGCCTATGGTTGTTGGCTTTCAAGGGGTCCAGTGTGGACATTCTTACAGTCTGTGAATCTTTGGTTTGTATAAATCTGACACTGCTGTTGGGACTGTACTTGTGGATCAGTGCTCGCAGCTGAGGAGCCCAAATGCCTAACCAGGTACAATAGTTCTTTTCTAATGAAAGGGCTTTGTTGGGATGAGGAAATTTCTACTGACCCAAGTGACTTAGTGGAGGGGACAAATAAATAGCATGGTGTGACCTCAGGAGTAAGGTGTGTGGAGATCCTCTAACTCAGAGCTTCTGCTGCCCTATGAAAACAGGAATGCCAGAACATTTGATAATTTTGTTTTGTTTTCAATGTGCAATCTTCTAATTGTGAAAACCCATTGTGGGCCAGACAAA
The DNA here is from genome assembly GCF_963924665.1 of Micromys minutus. Taxonomy (NCBI): domain Eukaryota; kingdom Metazoa; phylum Chordata; class Mammalia; order Rodentia; family Muridae; genus Micromys; species Micromys minutus. The sequence goes on along the minus strand of NC_137975.1, from coordinate 19,692,771 downwards.
ACACATCTTGGTTCACAGGCTGTGGGTGTGCAGTCTAGGGATGTGATGCTATAGCTCTGGGGTGTGTGTTCTGTCTTATGGAAATGCCTTGTTCTCTCTCTCCTCCCTGTTTCTATCAGGTTTACTAGAAAGCAGCACCCGGCTGAAACCTCATGAAGCCCAGAACTACAGGAAGAAGGCATTGTGGGTATCCTGGCTGTCCATTATTGTCACCCTGGCCCTGGCCGTGGCCGCCTTCAGTAAGTATCAGGGATTCCTGCCAATCAATACTCGCCCGTTGCCTGCCTTTTCCTCTAACCCCTGTGGGACTGTGTCTTGCTTTTAGTTGGCTGTTATTGATGAGTAAAAAGAAAAAAATTTTAAAGATGGTCGGATAGTCAGGGTACTCATGAATTAGTGAAATGGCTTCACTCCTCTGCAAAGGGAAGAGGTATGAGAGAGAAGTGGAGAAAATAACTGAGGGCTTCAGTTCTCATCAGTATGCAGGTTTGTGGAAGTGGATTCCGGCTGGCACCAGCCGAATAGTGAAAATAGTCTCTTGGCGGATGCCTTCAGCTCTGGCTGACATGGCAAACATACATCCCGGAGATTTGGATTTTGAGCCTAATGCAACTAGATGAGTTCAATATTGCAGCAAGCTCTTTCCTTTTCCTCTTGACTGTGTGCTGTGCAAGGTCAGGAATAAAATCTCATGTGCGATTTTAATGAAAGAAAATAGGAAGGGCCTTCTTTTGGGGTTTTAGTGCATGAAAATAAAATAATATCTTACAACTCAAAGATGCTATAAAAATGAAGCGATTTCTGTCTGTAGATGATCCTGTTTGGGGATCTGGGATTCCTGTGGTAGGTTTTCTCCATTGACACTCACAGCTTATGAAACATGCATGTGCTATTTAGTCTTATTAATCATGCAGTAATCTATACACAAGCTACAGCTGAGCCTTGGTAGGGATTGTGTTTTTGTTGTTTTGTTGTGTTTTTTAACCTCCTTTTATTCCTTAATGGAGAAAAGGGAAATGTGTTTTTTTTTTAAATCGGGTTTTATAAATTTTGTGATAAAGAAAAATTTTATGTGTTAAGCATCCTACAAGGTGCCTCGGGGTTGAAGAAAAAGATGGACCATGGTCATTAGGTGACATGGCTGTGTGTGACTTGTATAAAATTCTCTTCTGCTGCTGGAAGTTGAGGCTGGATCCCAAGGGGACGGGGTTAGAATTCGACCAAATGCTCCCTTCAGAACTCAGCATATATTATTAGAGACAATTTATATTAGAAACACTGTACAGTAGCCTGGCTCTGAAAAAAAAAGCCTTCAAATATTCAGAGTACAAAAATAATACAATTTAATAATACATTTTAAGGAATAAACATTTATCAGTGGTCCAGAAATCTAATCAGGAAGAATTCTGACTTTTGAAAATATAATAGCCTCTCTCTCCTCACCTCCCCCTTCTTAATACCGAGACCAAAATAATGAGGCAGTGGATGTCCCTTGAGGGTGATTTGGTTGTTGTGGCTGGTGGGGGGACTGGAGATCAGACATGGCAATTTACATATGTGAAGAAAAGAGGAAGGGGATGGAGGGAGGTGATTTACACACCAGATAATGGTTCCTCAGACTCTTCCCTGCGCCCAGTAAAGCTGTCAGGCATCCTTGTCTGGGTGTTTGGATAAGGACCAGAGCATGAAGGGCTGAGAACAGGTCCTTCCTCTGGAGTAATAGTGTTACATTCGATGTGCTTAAGCCATGTAATAGGGAAATTTTTTTTTGAAATAGGGAAATGGAGAAAATTTGGCTTCACTTGTAATACCCAATCAGGTGGATTATGCTAAAAATGTTTAATTTCCTTCAATGGAAAAGGTCCGCACAAGGCCAGAGCACAGCTTTGTGGAAGGGTTTCTTATTCTTTTTCTTTTGAAAACCGCCTTCCTCCTTTATCGCAGAACTATTGAACGTAAACACCTTAACTTCCTTTAGAAAGATTCATCCTTATTGATTATTTATGTGCGTGCATGTGTTTGTTCATTTGGAATCTGCATCCCAGGAGGCTTGAAGAGGGCGTGGAGCTGGAGTTTCAAGCAGTCGTAGGACAGGGATACTGCGAACTGAACTCAGTTCCTTTGCAAAAGCAGCACGTGTTTCTTTTTTTCTTTTTCTTTTAAATGTCATGTTTGTGAGTATACACTGTCGCTGTCTTCAGACACACCAGAAAGGGCGTCAGATCCCCATTACAGATGGTTGTGAGCCGCTATATGGTTACTGGGAATTGAACTCAGGACCTCTGGAAGAGCAGTCAGTGCACTTAACTGGAGGAACTCATTAGCCAGGCCAGGAGCTGAGAGCTGAGTGCTTGTTACCCCTTGGCCCCTGGAAAGCTCTGAGACTTGGGCCTCAGGCAGCCCTAACTATACTCTCCTGGAGCTGGGAGGTGAGTACTCGAGAGCAGGGCTCCAAGCATGTGCAGACTGGGCAGGAGATGCTCCCAGAGGGCAGATGCCTCCCTCACTGGAGCTTGGAACAGCCTTACAGCCAGCAGCAAGTGTTCTTAACCCCCGGCCCTCTCTCCAGTCTCTAACTTCTTGCCTATAAATTGTGGATGACGTTGTATTGTTTATCATCACCTGTGTTATGTTCTGTACGGTTTTCATTTCGTGTGTGAGTTTGCTTCGTTTGCTTTTGTTTGTGAGTTAGTGGAACTCCAAAACAGGGGAGAGAAATCCTATTTTGCCCCATTTAAACTAGAGTAGCTTCAGTGTGAGCACACTATCTGCTCATTCATTCGCCACCTTGTTCCCCTGAGACAGGGTACGTCGCTGGGCCTGGAGCTGGACTGGCAGCCAGTAAACCCTTCTAATTTCTATCACAAGCCCTATACTGTCCCGGAGTTACAGGTGCTCAAAAGCTACACTTAGCTTTTTATGTGGGTGCCAGGGATTCAAACTACTGTTTTCATGCTTGTACAGCCAGTACTTTACTGACTGCGCCATCACTCCACGCACTGGTTCTGATAATACTTGGTGAGATAATGATTCGGATGTGCTGAAGCATCAATATAAAAATATGGTAATGCATCTTGGAATAATTCAGAGAGAATCCCAGATTGGTTTTAAAATAGATTTGGCACATAATAGGGAGTGCGGAAAATATCAGCCTTCTTATGAACGAATATGAAAGCATGTCTGCTGTAATAATGAGGTCAGGGAGAGAATACAAGTTCAGCCTCAAAACTCAGGGATTTGACATCATTGACGTCTGTGTTGAAATAGTTGGAGAAGATGCATCTGACTCTGATTTTGTTGGTTTTTTTTTAACAAAAATTTAAAGATTTGTTTATCTATTTCATGTATGAGTACACTGTAGCTGTCGTCAGACACACCAGAAGAGGGTATTGAATACTATTACAGATGGTTGTGAACTACCATGTTGTTGTTGGGAATTGAACTCAGGACCTTGGGAAGAGCAGTCTGCGCTCTTAACTGCTGAGACATCTCTCCAGACTGAAACTGATTTTGAGGTTTGAGCACAAGTTAATTTTTTAAGGACTAGATACCTGCTTGTTCTTTGGGAATTGAAGATATGTTAGAAATGCTCAGAAAACAATGTTTTTTTTTTTCTGAGATAGTGCCTTTGTTTTTTCTTGCTGATGTAATCAAATACTCTGAGTAAAGCAACTTAAGGGAGAAAGGGCTTATTGTGGTGTATGGTTCAAGGGGATAAGTCATTATAGAGGTAAAGCCACAGTGGCCAGAGTGTAAGGTAGCTGGTCTCATTGCATCCACAGTAAAAAATCAAAGACATAGCAAGGTTTCAGCCTTAGCTCCTTTCTTCCAGTTTATTTCGTGCAGCATCCCTACTCAGGGAATGGTGCCACCCACAGTGGGCAGGTCTTCCCACTTCAGTTAACACAATCAAGATAATCTCCCACAGGCAAGTCCAGAGGCTGGTTCTCAAGGGGAATCTAGATTCTGTCAACGTGACCACTCCATCCATCACAGATACATAGTTCCACTAAAGCAGAACAGATCACAGCAACCTCAAACACAATAACAAAGCCCCCTAGACAGAAAGCACTACAAATCAGGATCTCAGAAAAAAAGATCACTTAAAATTTTAGTACAGGGCTCAGGAGTTCTAAGGGAATGGGAATCTGTGTCTGATCTATGTTAAAATCAGACAAACAAGCTGGTGTGGTGGTTTAATTGTCCTATCAGTGCTAAAGAGGTGGAGACAGGCAGACAGACTCCTGGGGTTCCTTGGCTGGCCAGTGTAGCCTACTTGGTGAGCTCTAGGCTATCGAGAAACCCTGTCTCTAAAAACAAAATGGGGCTAGAGTGTTGGTGCATCCAGTTCACTGGGGCATTTGGGAGGCAGAGAAACATGGATCTCTGAGAGTTTGAGGCCAGCCTGGTTTACACAGCAGGCTCTGGCAGCTAAAGCTACATAATGAGGCCCATCTCAAAAAGAGACCAAAAAAAAAAAATTCAAGACAAATGGTGCCTGGAACAGCATCTGAAGTCCTTTGTTCTGCACACACATGTGTAAGTGCACACACATGCACATAAGAAACTGAGTGCAATAGCAGACTTCAGAACTAGGAAACCAAATCTCTGATAGGATTGAATTCTTGTTTATATGTGGGATATTTTTTTTTTAAATGTGCCACCATATATGTGTGTCATGCCCATGCACCATGGGGCATCTGCCCAAGGGCAGATGAAGGTATTGGATCTCTTGGGGCTGGAGTTACAGATAATTGTGGGCTGCCATGTGGGTACTAAGAGTTAAACCCAGTCTTCTGGAAGAGCAGCCTGTGCACTTCACCACTGAGCCATCTCTCCAGGCCCTGATGCAGAGATATTAATTTATTTAATTTTAATTTTAACTCTTGGCTTTAAGGCATAATAATATAATCTATATGCATCCTTGACAAAATTCCACTTATTTATAATTTTTGTGCACGTGTGTGTCATGGTACATGTGTGGAAGAAAGTTGGAGGACAACTTTCAGAATTCCATTCTCTCTACCTATGTGTGCAAAGAACCGAACTGAGCTGCTCCGGCTTGTCGGCCAGTCCCTTTGGCCGACTGAGCCATCTTGAAGCCCACATGCTTCTTATTTCTATTAAGGGTAACAGAAGTGTGAGAGAGAGAGAGAGAGAGAGAGAGAGAGAGAGAGAGAGAGAGAGAGAGAGAGAGAGAGAGAGAATAACATTGTATGATTTATCCGTGTTAGTAGAAAGGTCTTGGACCTCCTAGGTGTCCTCTCACCTCGGTGAATACATGATAGAAAAGGACCAAGACAACTTCCTGGGCACATTGATATACACCTGCATTCCTAGCATCGCGAGGCTGAGCCAGGAGGATGAGAGTGTGAAGTCAGCTAATGTTATAGAAGTGAGTCCCTCCCAACCCCTGGGTTTCCCTGTGTAGCCCTGGCTGTCCTGTTCTGAAGACCTAGAACCCACAGAGATCTGCCTGCCCCTGCTGGGATTGAAGGAGCGGACTGCCACCGCTAGGCTGTTTAGAATGCTTTCAAACATCCAACCTGGACCCTTTAAACTTCAGCAGGGCGGGAGCCATGCTCTTTGGTCTAGCTTAAATTCACAGGACAGATCCCTGCTCTGAGATCCCTCCCCAGCTGCGTGGCCTCACCATCTAAAAGTGTATATAGCTGTCCTGGAAGAGAGACGGTCTAAAGAGAAATTTGTGCCCCTCGCTTCCCCAGGAATCTCCTGCTAGAGAAAGAAAGGGCAGGAGTGTGGTACCAGCCAGAGGAAGGGTTTGTTTCCTAGAGAGATTTTACACCATCCTGACTTGTCAGACCACTTGCAGGAGAGACTGGAGCCCAGAGCATGATGGGTCATTGAGGGATGGGACCACGCCTTGCCCCAGACTGTATTTCTTGCCTTCTCTTTAAACCTAAGCCTCATGTCAACCCTCTGAAGATGTTCTTGGGGCGTCAGGGGATGTCTTTGCTCCTTTTCCCAATGTGGCTGTGTTGAATAATTCCCTCCTTTCTGCTTTTCAATATTACTTATTTGCGGGGTTGGCCTGCTGGGGATGAGCTGCCGAGCTTGCTTGTTAGGGCTACCAACAAGCTTTTAGGCTCTGACCCTAAGGACTGTTAGTGGAGATCTCCTGATGTGCTGATTTTCTCCGATTGACTCCCCTTTTCTCTCAGAATATGTCATTTGTGAAGCCCCAGTGTCTGTGCCGGAAGAGCTTCTTCAACTGAAAATCCTTTGCTCGGTTTTTCTGGTCTTCTTTTTCTTTTCTTTTCTGCCAACGTGATAACCATTCATGAGCTAGAGGCACTTGCCGCACCCTCCAATTCGTTCTTTTCTTCCTGTTCCTACACAGGTATGGTGCCTTTACGTGCCCTCTGGTTGCCACTTCTGATCCATATGTTGTCTTCTTCTCGCTGGTCTATAGACAGTGTGAGCTTCTCCACGGGAACAGCCTCTAAGGGGAGCATTTGCTGTTGCTGACCTGAGCCATGAGGCAGTTCAGGGGGTTGTGGGCAGGAAGTCTCGAGCCACATCCTGGGGGTGTTGGCGGGATAACTTTTCCCTGTCAATGTGTTCTGAGAGTGATAACTACAAAGGCTGCTTCAGGGAGGTGGAAACGGAAGTAAGAACTAGGCAGAAACTGGCTCTGGGAACTTTGCCCTGAAAACTTCCCTCCCCTGGGCTCTTCCTTCCTAGCCTTGTGGTTATGCCACCATTGATGCCCAGGCGTGCCTCTAGGCTGCCCATCGTGGGCAGCTCAGGAACACGGAGCAGCGTTTTAGTCTGATCTACGTCCCGTGAGGCCTGCTACGACCTTACTCTTGGTTCCTGTTTGGACTGGTCTTTCCCCATCCCCCAGCTACGGGGGATTTCAGTGAGCAGATGCTTCAGTGGTCCCCAGGTGCAGCTGCTGTCTGCCTGCAGATGCACGGGCCAGTGTTTCTTTCTCTTAGTGCCTTGCTTCCTGGCTTCTAGGCATTGTATTTTTATTATACGATACCTTATTTAGTTCTATTTGGCTTACTTTTGGGTGTGTGTGTGTGTATGTGAGTATGTGTGTGTGTGTGTGTGTGTGAGAGAGAGAGAGAGATGTGTGTGTGTGAGAGAGAGAAAGGAAGAAAGTGTGTGTGTGTGTGTGTGTGAGAACGAGAGATGTATGTGTGATGTGTGTGTATGTGTGAGAGAGAGATGTGTGTGTGTGTGTGTGATGTGTATGTAAGAGAGATGTATGTGTGAGAGAGAGATGTGTGTGTGTGAGAGAGATGTGTGTGTGATGTGTGTGTGATGTGTGTGTGTAAGAGAGATGTGTGAGTATGTGTGTGTGATGTGTGTATGTAAGAGAGATGTGTGAGTATCTGTGTGTGTGTGATGTGTGTATGTAAGAGAGATGTGTGTATGTGTGTGAGAGAGAGGTGTGTGTGTGAGAGATGTGTGTGTGTGTGATGTGTGTGTGTAAGAGAGATGTGTGAGTATGTGTGTGTGTGTGTGAGATGTGTGTATGTAAGAGAGATGTGTGAGTATCTGTGTGTGTGTGTGATGTGTGTATGTAAGAGAGATGTGTGAGTATGTGTGAGTGTGTGTGTGTGTGTGTGTGTGTGTGTGAGTATGTGTGTGTATGTGTGTGTGAGATGTGCTTGAGGTAGTCTTTTTCTGCATCTGGAACTCACTGTTTGGTTAGGCTGACTGGCCAGTGTGTTTAAGCGGTCACGTGTCTCTAATGCTCCAATCTGCTGTCTAAGATGACGTACACATGCTTCTTTTAAAACGTGGATGCTGGAGATCCAAACACGGGTTATTTATCCTGACTGTCCAGCAGGCGCCTTTCCTGAGCCATTTCCTCGTCTCTATTTTACCGTGTACAGAGTTTTGCTAGGTAGTTCAGGCCGGCCTCAAAATCCTCCTCTGACCTCAGCTTCCTGCGCGCTGGATGGCAGGTGCTCACTCTAACACCTGTCTTCACGCCACATTCTCACTTAAAATAGAAATGTAACAAACGCACCTCTGCTAGGAAGCCCTCCAAGGCCCTCCAGAGTGATTTAAGTGCCCCTCCCCCACGGACATGGCGGATAAGACAGGTCACACAGTACTTGGATCGCGGCAGTGTTGCTTCTGTGATGGTCCACATTCCTCAGTGCCATGAGCCCGGTTTCTCTAGTCTCTACTTCTGGTCCCTAAAGCAGTTCACCTTTATTGTATTGGCTGCAGTAAATTTGACATCTTTCTGCAGAGGCCACTGTGGCCACTGTGGATTGTGAGTGTGTTTCTCAGTGTCAATTCCAGACAAAGGAATGGCGGCCAGCTCGGGACTCAGAAGCTCAGCTGCACCTTGGGCTTTGTTGACTCTGTATGACAATAGTTTCAGGAGCACAACTCCCTCTCCTGACTGCCTCCAACTCTTTCCTTCCTCCGCCCTGACGGAAGGCTCTAGACTTCCACTGAGGGAGACTGGCCTCCACTGCTGTTAGGAGCATGCATCTTCCCCAGCTTCTAGCTCACAAAGAGCTGCTGTTTGCAGCCAGGAGTGGAGGAGGGGTTTCAGCAGCTGCCTGCCTGTCCTGCCTCTGTTTTCAGTGCTTTCTGCACACAACCTTAATTAAAGTGTGGTCAGGGTACATTAGCACAAGAACCGAAGATGCATAGGGAAGCTGAGTGGTGTGCTCCCGGCTGCACTTGCCAGGCCTGTCCCAAGCTCCTTGCTCAGTCCGAAGTGGAGGAGCTGCCCCAAGAGATGGAGGGCTTATCCGGCTGCCTCCCTGTCACTGAGCACTGGTGTTTGGTAGCCAGCTGGAAGAGAAAGGTTTCCTGCTCTGCCTAATGGATCAGGCTGTGATTTGGGCCTCTGAGAACGGCCCCTTTAAGGTGAAGTTCCGGTGTAGCTCTTGGATAAGATGTGACTTCAAAGGGTCTTGTGCTGTATTCTGGGATTTGAGCACATCTGAAGGAAACAGATGGAGATAGTGGGGGTGGGGGAAGACAGAGAGAGGGAGAGAGAGAGAAAATGAGAGAGAGAGGGCCCAGTATAGGAGTATAGGAAGGATATGGGGCTGAAGATGTGACTTGAGTTAAAACAGTTCTTGCCTAAAGCAAGGAAGGCCTCCGTTTAATTCCTAGCACAGTATAGACCAGGTGTGGTGTGTTGTGCTTCTAATCCCAATACTCCGAAGGGAAAGGCAGGATGCCAGGGGGCAGTCACCCTCAAACTACATAATGACTGTGAGGCCCTCTTTTGACAACCTAAAGAGAGCTGGAGAGATGGCTCAGTGGTTAAGAGTGCTTATTACTCTTGGAGAGGATCTGAGTTCAGTTCCCAACATCCAGGTCAGGTGGCTCACAACCACCTGTAACCCAGCTGCAGGAGTCTGGCATCTTCTGGCTTACACACACACACACACACACACACACACACACACACACGGACAAAACCCAACTAATGGAAAATGTTTGGTTAGCATCTTTGCCTGTGATAAAATACTGACAAAAGCAAGCTAAGGAAGGATGAGTTTGCTCTGGCTCATGGCACAGTCCACCATGGTAGGGAAATCACAATGGCTGGAATTTGAAACTCGGGTCACATTGCATCCAGAATTAAGGGGCAGAGAGAGTGAGGGCTCCCTGCCAGTGCTTAGCTAGATTTCTCCATTTTATATGGTCCAGGATCCCAACTAGGGGATGCTCCCATCTACAGTTAATGTGGGTCTTCCTATATCAATTAAGATAATCAACATATTCACTCCAGACATCCCAGAGGACTGTCTCCTAGGTGACTCTAGAATCTGTGAACCAGTCAGAAGTACTCCTTCATTGTTCACCATCCACGCCCACTGGCCGCCCCTCCTTCTAGCCCATGACTGTGTCCCTCCAGTCCTTAGTGAGTGAAAGCTCTTTGCAGGGAGGGTACCATACAGGACATTGAGGAAGAGAACTGTCAGGGCTGGAGAGATGACTCAACTAGCTAAGAACGTGAGTTATTCTTCCAAAAAACCCAGGTTCAATTCCCAGCACCTCCGTGTATGCTCACAACTGTCTGTAACTCCAGTTCCAGGGGATTCAACACCCTCACACCCACATATATGCAGGCAAAACACCAATGCATATAAAAATTAAATGAAAAAAAATTTTAAAAGAAGAAGATAGAGCTGCCTGTCCCCAGAAGAGCTCATGTTTAAACAGGCAGGAAAGGACAGGTGCTGGGCAGAAGACAACTCTGCACAGTTCAGGAAAAGGCCTGCTGCCATGCATAGCATTTTATTTGTTTGTCCTTGTGACCTGGTGCTGTCATCTACAAAGTTTACCCTTGAGAACTGTACCACTGAGCTACAGAATTTTGCAAAATAAAAAAAAAAAAAACCACAATATGTTAGATAACATTATAATTGCGTATTGGGTCACAGTCCTAGCTGTGTTTAACTGCATGTGGTCCACGGGCTGTGGGTTAGACACTGGGTCCTAGAATAGGATCAATCACTAGCTGCTTGTAGCCATTTTCCCCACCACCCCCAGAATAAGGCGCTCGTGGTAGATATCAGGGAAGAACTGAGGCCAGCTATCCTAGGGGAGTCCTGGAGGAGAGGGGAAGGTGGTTGGTATCAGTCACAGGCACATTGCACACAATATGCACATAACAGTACCGTTAGACACTTAGACATGGAGGTGGCTTAGACCAAGGAACATCTTTTCAGCATTCTGGAAGCTGTGAGTTTGAGAGAGGAAGGTGGGTCAGGGAGCGGTTTCTTCAAAGGCGTGTCTTCTTGGCCCATTGATGAGCATCTTCTCAAGTCCTTCCAGGATCCTCACTCTGTGTACCTTCATGCCCTAGTTTCTCCCTCCTCCAAGGACGGCAGTCCTGTTGGATTATGACACCAACATGCCCAAAGGACTTATAAACTACATTTCAAAAATGTTGTTATCGGGTTAGTGAGAGGGCTCAGCAAGTAAAGGCACGTTCAGCCCAAATGATCTGAGTTTAATTCCCGGCACCCACACGATAGAGGAAGAGCACATAATCCATCAAGTTGTTTTCTGACCTCCACATGTACACTGTGCATATACTTACTAACACACACAGATGAATAAGTGTAATACAATAAAACACTACATGCTGAGGTATATGGATTTTGAGAAGATGTAATCTGGCCACTTCGGGCAGCACCAAGACAGGTGGGAAAAATAAGTACCTTAGAATAAAGAATGTTGGGGCTGGTGAGATGGTTCAATGGAAAAGAGCACTGGCTGCTCTTCCAGAGGCCCTGAGTTCGATTCCCAGCGACCACATGGTAGCTCATGTCTGTCTATGAGGAGATCTGGTGCCCTCTTCTGGCATGTAGGTGTACATGCAATCAGAGCACTCATGCATTAAAAAAAAAAGCTCACAAATAAATTAAAAATACAAAGAATAAAGAATGTTGCCTTCAGTGAAAGGACAGACTGTTCTAACCACGCCCACTAGCCCAAGGAAAGGGGAGGGGAGTCCTGTGCACTGTACAGCTCTGAGAGGGTGAGGTGACAGTAGGGAGCCATTCACTAAGATCTATAGCCACAATGAGGGCTTCATTCAACTTTGTACTTGGAATTTACTTAACTTAATTGACGGGGCAGGAGACCTTGAAGTTCACCGTTGGCACCTTCCAAATATGTGACGTCGGATTTTCCCTGAATGGGTAGTTTATAACAATACAGAAAGCAACAAGCACGTGCAGGCAATCTCAGTAGGTCTCTCCTCTAAGCATGCTGACCAGACAGTAGCCTCTCCCTTAACTGATATCAGAGGCTTACTGGGGGCTGGGGTTGGCACTCAAGAGTCAGTGCTGGGGTGGGGTGGAGGGGTGGCTCTGTCTGTAAAGTAAGAGCTTACCTTGTAAGCATGAGGACCCAAGTTCAAGTCCCCAGTCCACGCTAAAAAGCCAGGCATGGGGGCATTATCTGGGGAGGTGGAAACAGGTGAGTCAATGGGGTTCACTGGCCAGCCAGCCGAGGTGAATTAGAGAGCTCCAGGCCAGTGAGACCTGTCTCAGCCAGCCAGCCAGACAGACAGCCAGCCAGCCAGCCAGCCAGACAGACAGACAAAAACCCAAGGTGGATAGAACTTGAGGAACAATGGCTGGGTCCCTTTGCTTATTCATACTCACTCACACACTGTGTGTCCTCACACATTTGAACACAGGCACACATACAAGTACACACACACACACACACACACACACACATATCAGTTAATTAATCCTAATTTTCAAATTTGGGCATTTGTTGACTTCTTAAGATAGAGGAAGATAATTCCCCCTCCCCCTCCAGCCATTCTTCAAGATAGGGTTTCTTTGTGTAGCCCAGGCTATCCTGTACACCAGCGCTCTGTAGACCAGGCTGAACTTGAACTCACAGAGATCCGCCTGCCTCTGCCTCTCCAGTGCTGGGACTAAAGGTGTGCTCTATCATGGCCCTCGGATAATTTACTCTTACATCTACCCGTGCCCACATAACCACGGTAGTGTCTGGAGCTCTGTTCTTCCATAACCTTTCCTACCTCCTTTGTTGCTGCTGTGGAATCCTGCACATGAAGTCATGCTGAAGCACGACTATTTGTTTTCTTCTGTTGAAAAAAAAAAGCATTTAGACTTACTCATAAATGTGTCTGTGTGATTGTATGTGTGTGTGTTTGTGAGTGTGTGTATGTGTGTGTGAGAGTGTGTGTATGTGTTGTGTGTACTAGTAGTGTGTGTTTGTGTGTATGAGTGTGCATTTGTGAGTGTGTGTATGTGAGTGTGTGTGTGTGTGTGTGTGTGTGTGTGTGTGTGTAAGGCCAGAAGAGGGAGTCAGATCACCGAAGCTGGAGTTGCAGGCATTGCCTGGCTGGTTATGTGGGTGCTGGGATCTGAACTCTGGTCCCCAGACTGAGCAGCTAATTGCCTTTTTCTTGAAGAATGTTCTTATTTTCTTTGTATCTAAAGTCTGTTCATTCCTGTTTGCTCTTTTCTTATGTGTGTGTAAGAGAGAGAGCAAACACTCGACAGATGCTTGTGAGGAGGCCAGTGTCTCCAGTTATTGCTCAGGGGCTGGGTGTGAATGTGAAAGTATCTCATCTATGTGGAATCTGTTTGACAGACACCTAGAAATAGCACAGCCAGGTCATGGCAGAAAGACATTTTAACATACCTAAAGTATACGCTAATCAATTTAGCTATAAGCAGACTAAAGAAAAAAAAAATCTGTGCATTAGAAATACCTTGTAAAACACAAAAATGAGCCACTGGTTAGAAAATACTCACACAGCTCGCTCAAGTATAGCTGAGGAAATGTAAGATGCACTTGTGTGTGTGTGTGTGTGTGTAAGAAGCTAGAGGTTCACTCCAGTATCTTCCTGCATCACGTTCTACCTTATTACTATTGATTTTTTGATGGGGTGGCCTATGGGGTCTCTCACAGAACCTAGGCTGCTGCCTAGACTGGCTGTCTCTGCCTCCCCAAGATGTACCACCAGCCCAGCTGCATGGTGTTGGGGATCCAGCTCCCCAAGTCCTCATACTTGCACAACAAGCACATTCCCCTAGCACTGTAGTCTGTAACAGCAAGGACTAGGAAGGAGACAGCACCCATTAGTAGGAAATCTGAGCCGTCTCTCCTGCCTTCAAACAGAGCACGTATACTTAGCAGCAGTTTTTAGTCTACCCATTTTGACTATCTTAAAATGAACACGAACTTCTGTCTATACAAACCACCAACAAAAATAATGTTGTTTCCCAAATATAGTATAATAGAGTAAAAAAAAAACAAAGACAGTTTTGGGGGAAATAAAAAGAGATATTTGAGCTCCCAAATGCTTGGCATGACCTGCTGATGAAGGCAAGTGAGTTAAGGCTCCTAAGGATAAGCCTGGACTTAGGATGGGCAGACGCACTGTCACCCCATATTATTGACATCTTCCTTTGTGTGATATTGTGAGAGCTATGCTTGTGTGCAAGGCATGCTCATGGACGTCAGGAATGTAACGGCTACCGGGGGTCTGTGTCTTACGTGGTCAGTACTTCGAGTGGGTTTGTCCTGGGTGAGCAAACCTTTTGGGTTCACTCTTTGTAAAGGTCTAAATAAAACCAAGCCTGCACTATTTATTTAGAGGATTGTTGCAGTTCCATGGGATAGGGGTTAGTGTTCTTTAACATTTTAGAACAAAGCAAACAAACAAACAAAATACCCTTCTTGATTGAAGGTAGAATTGGGTTTTAGGCACAATTTTCTGTTGAGATTAACATAGTTTGAATACAAGAGGGAGTCCTTTGTTGTATAAGATGCTTGTAAATGTAAATATTTATAAGTAAGATCCCTGGCTTAATTCCACCCATTACATATTATGACCCCTAAGTCTGAAGTTGTGACCCTCCCCCACCATACCCTACACATTTTCATTTTGTCTGCACTCACACGCACAAAATTCAAGACTCTACCAGCTGTATAATCCTAAACAGCAGAACATGGTGCTTGTGGGTCCGGAAGTAGACAATGAGACAAATATGGGACCGATATGATGAACAGGTAACTTGGGGGCCAGGCACTGAGACAAGGAGCTGAAATCAACCGGAACTGTGATGTTTGTTATAAAGCTGTTTGGCAGCAGATACCGTGACAGGTTAGGCTTTGTCAAAACTGAGTGAGACAATTTATTGGTGTCAGTTTGTGATCTCAGGCTTAAGAACTTTATAATCTCAGACCCAACAGCAAACTACAGGCTCGACTTGGAAGCCTCTGAGCTTTTGAGTCACCATCACCCCCTTCCTTTTTTGTGTGCATCCATTTTCTAACCCAAGCTTTCCTTAAACTCCCTATACACCTGAGGATGCCCTTGAACTTATGATCCTCTTGTCTCCACTTCTGAAGTGCTGTGATTACAGGTTTGTGCCTGTTTGTACAGTGCTGGGAACTGAACCTAAGGTGTTGTGCACACCACCCACACAGTCTACCAACCGAGGTACACCTTCAGCTTGCTTTTAAAACCCATTTCTTTATATTAGTTTTTATTTTATTACACAGTAATACTCTTTTGTTTCCTCTCTCCTCCCTTTACACAACTCATTTGAAATAACAGCCTACCTATAAAGGAAATCATTGGATTTATACGTATGTATTTCCAATGAATTTTTTATCATTCATATACTGTCATTTTCCATGTCGTCTTCAGTGTGTCTTCCTTCGTAACAATACCACGGAGCATCCACATTGTCAGCTCATGTAGACACTGCAGACACTACTATTTCCTTAGTGCCACTGTGTAATCTGAGGTCTGCCAGTCTACACAGTAATGGTTCTCCTGCGAACTCCTGCTCTTCCCTACAAGGAGAGTTCATTGGAACAATATGATCTGAGTCTTTGGCACATGAGCACTTGTCCCCACCCCATAGTGTGGCCTTTGTACTTGAGTTTGGGCTGAATATAAAAATCCTAGGTTCATCTTTTTGTTCCCAAATATCGTAAACATATTACCCCGCTGTATCATGGCACAGAGCATGGCTGGCGATATTGGTGAGGAGCCCCATTTTCTTTCTCTCAAAGGTGACTTGTGTTTTTTCTTGGGCACCCAAATAATTACTCTTTTAAAACAAAATTCAAGAGTCTTGCTGAACTATGTCTTTTTGATGGCTACTTTGGCTTTTCCAGGAGTTAGCTCATACAAAGGTTGTCAAGCTTGGTGGTCAACTCTTAATGGCCATTTTTGCTCTCTTCACCACAACTTCAGTGTTTTCAGAAAACCAGAGTTTGCATTTCTTATCTGGCCACATTTTCCTTTACGACTTTATTCATTAAGATTCCTGGCATTTTTCTTTCTTTCTTTCCTTCTTTCTTTCCTTCCTTCTTTCTTTCTTTGTTTCTTTCTTAAGATTTATTTATTTAATGTATGTGGGTATACTGTCGCTGTCTTCAGACACACCAGAAGAGTTGTGTGAGTTGGTTGTGAGCCTCCATGTGGTTGCTGGGAATTGAACTCAGGACCTCTGGAAGAGGAGTCAGTGCTCTTAGCCACTGAGCCATCTCTCCAGCCCAATTTCTGGCATTTCTATTAATTCATTTTATAGTTTAGCATTTGTAGATTGAAATTTGTCTTTGTTCATGAGAGGAGAGACCTTCTACATCCCTGCCCCCAGGGGAAAGAGCAATATGCATATTATCATTCTGTAAGAGTTTGGACATAATCCTAGGTCATTCTTTGGTTTAAAAGAAGAGAAAGGGTCTCAGAACCGAATTGATACTTATTAATTGATGTACCAGTGTCCTGAAAAGCAGAGGCTTAGCTCTCCATAAAGACAACATCATTAGGGAATGAGTTTTAAATGGCAAAAGATGGCCTTCCTTCCTTCCTTCCTTTCTTTCTTTTTTTTCTTTCTCTTTTTTGGCATTCATAGGACAGATATGACTTGTTTCTGATGAAGTAAGATTGTGTCCTTAGCTGTGAGCAGGTCTCATTGTTTTCTGATCATGCTAATGATACCACTTCTTCAGTTCAGTGACACTAGCCGTGACTCAGGGATTGGGAAGAGGCCTTCTTTACAGACAGCCCTTTGTCTAAATTGCCATCGTTTGGAGAGCCTTTCTTCTCAAGGTCAGCTCTAATGGTTCTCTGGTCTTTGAAGTCTCTGTTACAGCTTGAATAACGGAACTGTCCTCGTAGGCTCAATTTGGGCTGCTTCGGCTCCAAGCTTGCAATGGTATTAGAAGACCAAGGGCCTTCAGGATAGGCCTGGGGTAGGCTTTTGAAGGTTATACCTGCCCCCAAATCTGGCCTCCTTTCTCTGTTTCTTGGTTGGCAGAATGTTGATTAGCAAAGCCACACACTGCCTTCCACACCACTGCCTCCCACTTACTTTCAAACCAAATCATATCAACCTCACATTTCTCTTCCCTGGTAATAAACAATCTGTCGCCTACCTCAGTCTCCACCACCTCAGGCTCGTGTCGCCTCACACTCTGTGGACTGGCTGCTTCCGTGTGTTGACTTGACACAAGCTGGAGTTATCAGAGAGGAAGGAGCCTCAGTTGAGGAAATATTTCTACAGGAGTCAGCTTTAAGGCATTTTCTCAACTAGTGATCAGTGGGGAGGGGCCCAGCCCATTGTGGGTGGTGCCATCCCTGGGCTGGTAGATCTGGGTTCTATAAGAAATCAGGCTAAGTGAGCCTTGAGGAACAATTAGTGAGTAGCATCTTTCCATGGCCTCTGCATCAGCTCCTGCCTCCAGGATTCTTTCCTGCGTGAGTGCCTGTCCTTTCTTCCATGAATAGTAATGTGGAAGTGTAAGCTGAATAAACCCTTCCTTCTCTAACATGCTTTTTGGTCATGGTGTATTTTTGCAGGATTAGCAACCCTAACTAAGGTGTCCTGCCTCACCCTCTGCACACTACCTCAAACTCTGCCCCTTCACAGTGCTTTATATTGGGTCACATTCGCCCTGTCTCACATGTTGGCTAACCGGGCTTCTTGTTGCTTTATGTCGCTTTGTGCTCCTGACCCCAAATCATGAGCCAAGGTAAAGCTTCCTCCTTTCAGCTGCAAAGTATTCTGACATACCAATGTACAACTAACAAAGAACTGGAGTTATAATAACTTATTGATTACCAAACCCCTCTATGTTGTCCATTCTACATTTAGAAAGCAGTTTAAGTGACCAATTGATTCTTTTCTCAGGTACCATTTGACAAAAACTTTTATATGAGGTCCTGTACAAAAATGCTTTACGTATACAATCACACTTATTCTCACAATAGGGATTGGAAGTTGCTTATCAACTCCTCTTAGAGTAGGGGTTTTTAAAGACTTAGAGATCTGTGGAGCTTAGCTGAAACCCCATAACTAACAAGAAGTAGAGTGTATATCCATGCCTGGTCTTCTTGGTTGTAGGCCCTAGCTCTTAGTCGGGCCATATCTCAACTTGCCTCAAGGCAGATCCTCAGTGTGAGTTTTCTGTACTGTCCTGCTGCCTCTTCTAAGGATAGATCATCCCTGGCCTCCCCAGCTATCCCTGTGTACAGTGGATTTGGAAACCTGTTGTCTGAGCTAACTTTTTCTGGACACACAGGTGTCCACTTTAAGCTTCGTCCTCAGCAGGAGAACACAGTGGAGCTGTTGGCTCTGGGATGTGGCATTCACGCCAGTTCACAAACATGCCTGGACAGAGTAGCTGTGGCAAGCATTATGAACTCTCTACCATTTTGGAGCTGTGGCTCAACGATTTCTTGGTTTGAGACAAGGTCTCGGGGATGAGGCAGGGGCAGAACCCCTCCCAGCAATAATAGACTGGAGAAAACACGGTGGGGCCTGTGACAAGCCGAGAGACAAGCTTTGTGTTTTGTGAATGGCAGAGTCAGAGATGCATGATTATCCTGCTGGCCATGCTGAGGGTGAGCCTCAGTGCGGATGCTGGGAAGACTTCATTTGCTTATAAGAGTCACTTGGATATAGGGTGCCGGAGTGTGACAGAGGTGTAGGAAGGAAGATGGACTGAAGGAGTGTTTTGCATTTTGGCTTTAACTGAGGTCATGATGAGGACTTGACCCTGGGAACCATGAAGTATCAGGAACAGTTCACTTCTTGAACTGCTTTGTTTGGCTCCCTATACCTTCGTGCTTTGCTTGCTCCATGATCACAGGGAGAAAGGGCCCCACATAAGACATCCACACTCCAGCCCCAGAGTCTGTGAAAGTTACCTTATGGGGCAACAAATGTGTGCAGGAGAGAGTTTTTGAGAATGCACTTAACTGAAGGCCCCAAGAATAATCCGACTAAAGGATGGGTACGTGGTCTTGAACTTCTGACTCTTCTGCCTCCACTCTCCAAGTTCTAGGATTACAAGCATACACCACCATCACTCCTTTTCTCTCTCCTTTTAAATTAGATACTCTCTGTATTTACATTTGAAATTTATCTCCTTCCCTCACCCGGCTTTCTCCACCTCCCCCTTCACTTGTCTCCACAAAGGTGCACTCATCACCTCTCCACCCCAGTGCCTCGGCATTCCCCCACATTGGGAAAACGCACCCTCATTGGACTAAAGGCCTCTTCTCTCATTGATGTCAAACACTGCTATTCCCTGCTACATATGCTACTGGAGCCATGGGTCTCTCCATGTGTGCTCAATGGTTGGTGTTTGAGTCCATGGGAGTTGTGGAGGGTTTGGTTGGTTGGTAATGTTGTTCTTCCCATGAGGTTGCAACTTTTTTCAGCTCCTTCGGTCCTTTCACTAGTTCCTTCATTGGGGTCCCTGTGTTCAATCTGATGCTTAGCTGCAACCATGCTCAGCTGTATCTGTATGATTCTGGTAGAGCCCCTGAGGAGGCATCCCTATCTGGTTCCTGCCAATAAGTACTTCTTGGCATCAGCAATAGTATTTGGGTTTGGTGGCTGCATATGGGGTAGATCCCAAGGTGAGGCAGCCTTTGAATGATTTTTTTCCTTAATCCCTGCTCCTCTATTTGACCTTGTATTTCTTCCTGTGAGTGTTTTGTTCTCCCTTCTAAGAAGGACTGAGGCATCCACATTTTGGCCTTCCTTCTTTTTGAGCTTCATAAGGTCTGTGAATTATTTCTTGCATATTCATAGCTTTCTGGGGCTAGCATCCGCTTATCAGTGAGTACATACCATGAGTGCTTTTTGTAACTGGGTTGCCTCACACAGGATGATAGTCTCTAGTTCCACCCATTTGCCTAAGAATTTCATAAAGTCATTGTTTCTAATAGCTGAGTAGTACTCCATTGTGTAAATGTACCACAATTTCTGTATCCATTCCACTGTTGAAGGACATCTGGGTTCTTTCCAGCTTTGGCTAATATAAATAAGGCTGCTATGAACATGGTGGAGCATGTGTCCTTGTTATATGTTAGTATATAGTCTTTGGGAGTATATGTCCTTTAGTGAAATAGCTGTGTCTTCAGGTAGTACTATGTCCAATTTTCTAAGGAACCGCCAGACTGATTTCCAGAGTGGTTGTAACAGCTTACAACCTCACCAAAAGTGGAGGAGTGTTCCTTTTTCTCCACATCCTCTCCAGCATCTGCTGTCATCTGGGTTTTTGATCTTAGCCATTCTGACTGGTATGAGATAGAATCTCAGAGTTGTTTTGATTTGCATTTCCCTGATGACTAAGGATGTTGAGCATTTCTTTAGGTCTTCTCGGCCATTCAGTATTCCTCTGTTGAGAATTCTTTGTTTGGCTTTGTACCGCATTTTTAATAGGATTGTTTGATTCTCTGGAGTCTAATTTCTTGAGTTCCTTGTATATATTGGTATATCCCTTTATCCAATGTAGGATTGGTAAAGATCCTTTCCCAATCTGTGGCTACTGTTTTGTCTTCTGGACAGTGTCCTTAGCCTTACAGAAACTTTGCAATTTCATGAGGTCTCATTTGTCGATTCTTGATCTTAGAGCATAAGCCATTGGAGTACCACCACTCTTGATTTAAGTGTTTCTGAGGATAGAACCTGTGTCCTCATGCCTGAGGACTCTACCAATTTATCTACCTCCTCAGCATAAAAATAGAGCTTTTGTTATATTTGTTATGTTTGGGTCTTCTATGGGACCATAAGGCTGAGTTATCCAGTGTCCTGTGATGTAGACTGTGATGCATTTTTGTGATTGATGATTGATGTGGAAGGGCCTACCTTAGTGGTCCTGGGTGTTATAAGGGTTAGCAAACAATGAGGAACACTCAGTAAGCAGCGCTTCTTCATGGCCTATGTGTCAGTTCCTGCCAGAAGGTTTTCCCCCAGGCTTCCCTGGATGATGGACTACAAGCTGTAAGATGTAATCAACCCTTTCCTCTTCAAGTTTCTTTTGGTCATGATGCTTTATCACAGCAACAGAAAACCCAACGAAGACAGAAATTGATCCCAGGAGTAGGGCATTGGTTTTTGGAAGGATTACGGCAGAATTTGGACTTTGGGCTAGAAAAGTCTTTGAGTGCTCAGTGCTTAGTGGGTTATTCTGTGAAAACTCGCATGGCAAGTGTGTTGAGGGAAGTGCAGATGATGTAGGCCTGGCTGGTGAGGTTTCAGAGAGATGTGAAGACTCTACCAGGGCCATATGTGTGCCATCTTAGATGAATGATCTGTGGGCACTGGAAATCCGGATCTGAAGAGTTACTTGTGATTAACAAGAGACCAGCACTACTGAAGTAAAACAATTGCTTTGCTGGGACAATTGATGATGGTTGTCTGGGGTAGAAGACCAACTGTGAGAAAGGACAGACCAGCACCCCTGAGGTGAAATCTAGGAAGTCTTCCCTCAGGGTTGGCACACAGAAGCTGTGGTCCAGAGGAAGCCAAGGTTGTATTTTGTGCTGGTGGCCAAACTTGATAATGTGTAAGAGTCTCCCAGGCAGCAATGGTTTAGAAAACATGAAGGGATCATAGAAAGCAGCTGAGTCTTGGCACCAGAAAAGGCCAGGAGAGGCCATTGTTGAAGATGCAGTCATGGTGATAGCAGAAGTCCAGAGGTGAAGGGATCATGGAGAAGACTTGGGACTTGGCATTAGGTGGCAGGGCCACAGTCCAGAAGAGAACCCAGGAGAAGCCATTAGCGAAAATGCAGCCCAGTTGCAGCAGCAGATCCCAAGCGTCTAGAGATGCCAGTACCATGGGATGACCACCAAGGCCATCGGCAGATGTGGAGGAGTCACCCGAGGAGTCAGGCTTTGTGTTTTGTGACTGGTGGAGTCAAAGGAACATGATTATCTAAGCTGTACAGAGCCCAAGGGATTGTGGATGAATCCCACTCACTGGCCCGTGTTATTTACATCTTTGGAGGTTGGTTCCACTTTATTCAGGATGGTCCTGGCTGAGGGGAGCCTCTATTCCAGGGGGCTGGCTGAAGATGTAGTGGGCAGGGTATTTTAGCCCACTTACTGTTACAAGACATTTTTGTTTCTTCTCTGTTGTCTCCAAGGTCTGATTCTGCTCAGAGCTCTTACACAGACTTTCACCATATACCCCTCCTTGGTGCTCAGTGTCTTCCTCTTCCTACCATCCTAGAAGCCACACTTTGTAATAGGGTCTGTTTGGAATAGAACCTGTTTTCTCTTGTTTTATGTGGCTGCCATCGGGAACATCGCTTGCCAATTGCAGATAGAAGGGCAGTCAAGGGTTGTCAGTAAATTAATGAGATGTCATTATTTTAGACATCTGTCTTTGTATCTTGCTGGCTGTCTTTGCATTGGTGGGGACAGCCATGGTTTGGTTGTACAAGGCCTAATTAGTTAGCCTTGCCACCAGCTGTCTAAAGAAAGCTAGGGTAGCCAGGTGAAGCCAGAGTGAGCGGTGTGAGGTTGCTCTCCGTGTTTGTTCATGGTTCTGTAGAGGTCAGAACTCAGTGACCTTTCCTGGGAAGAAATCCATTTTAGAACCTGATTAGTGACTTTTTTATTTTAGAAAATGCTGATGTAGCTTCAACTGGATAAATCAATTGGTTATCTGGGATATACAAAGCAGAAGGCTGGGGTGAACTGCAGTAGCGTGGAGAAGAGCTTTTGTGAGTGTGTGTGTGTATATTTGTGTATGTATATGTGAATAGTGTGTATAAATGTGTCAGTGTGGGTATGTATTAGTGAGTGTGTGAGTGTGTATGTGAATAGTGTGTTTGTATAGTGTGTGAGTGTGCATTTGTGAGTGTGTGAGTATGAATTTGTGAGTGTGTGTGAGTGTGAATTTGTGAGTGTGGGAGTATGTAAATAATGTGTATGAGTGTGTGCATGTGTTTGTATAGTGTGTGAGTGTGCATTTGTGAGTGTGTGAGTGTGAATTTGTGAGTGTGGGAGTGTGTGTGAATAGTGTGTATGAGTGTGCATGTGTTTGTATAGTGTGTGAGTGTGCATTTGTGAGTGAGTGTGTGTGTGTATTTGTGAGTGTGGGAGTGAGTGTTTGTTTAGTGTGAGTGTGTGTATTTGTGAGTGTGGGAGTGAGTGTTTGTTTAGTGTGAGTGTGTGTATTTGTGAGTGTGGGAGTGTGTGTGTGTACAGGTGTGCATTATTTGTGTGTAGGCCAGAGGCTGATTCAGGTGTCTTCTCTGATTGCTCTCTGGCTTATCCCTTCAGACAGGGTCTCTTCCCACATCTGGAACTCACAGAATGAAAAAAAATGGCTCCAGGGAACATTAGCTTCAGGTTGGCTGCAGGGAGGTGTAAAGAAGCCTTTGTGTCCCACTGTCTCCCAGGAGGGCAGCTGGCTAGTGAGCCTCAGGGATTGATTCTCTTGTTGGGGTATACCACCAAGCCCAGCTTTTTACACACGTGGCAGAATTCAAACTCAAGCTCTCCTGCTTTTGCAGCAAGTACTTCAACAGACTGAGCTGTCTCCCTAGGCCAGAAACCACCTTTTTGGAAGGAGGTATACTTGCTCCAGCCTCAATTTGAAATGAACTGTATACTCAGTAACTTTATAGTCCACTGGCTATTGAAATGTAGGGAGCTGGAGTATCTGGCCTTTCTCAGGTAGGCTGTTGGTTTTTCCCACTGTATCTTCTCTTGAGAACTCATTCACCTGTGTTGAAAGCAATGGGCTGCGCATGTCTTTCGTCTTTTCCTTCCTCACCACGTAGTTCTAGAGAAAGTCCCTCTGGAAGTTTCTTGGTCCCTGACTTCCCTTGAGCAGTGGCTTCCAAGGTGGGAGGAAGTCAGAAGAGATGCCACAGCCCTTGTCACTTAGGGAAGTGACTCTCCATCCAAACCAGTGCTTCTCCATAGAGACGACACAGATTTCCTGACCAATAGGAGTCACCTGCACAATGAAAACATTTTTACAAATGCATAGATCACTCCAATCCTCCAGGAAATAAATATTTATAAGGAGGAAATATGGGAGCAGGCATTTACTTTCTATTTTTAATTAAAAACTAATTTTTGTGTGTATAGTGTCTCTGTGTATATGAAGTGTATGTATATGTATGTACTGTGTGAATTGCTTGAACCCATGCTTATGGAGACTAGAGGTCATATTGCATTCTTTTCTTCTTTCTCCTCTTCCTCTACCACCACCACCACTGTTATCATCATCATCATCATCATCATCATCGTCATCATCATCATCATCATCATCATCGTCATCATCGTCATCATCGTCATCATCGTCATCACCAAGACAAGGTCTCGCTATGTTGCCCTGGTTGGCCTGGAATTCATTCTGTAGACCAAGCTGACCTCAAATTCACAGAGATCCATTTGCCTCTGTTTTCCTAAGTGCTGCAGTTAAAAGTATGTGCCGGCACACTTGGTCCCACTTTTTGTTATTGTTGTTGAGACAGAGTCTAGTATTAAAATCAGAACTCCCGGATTAGGCAGAGCGATTGGTCACTGAACTCCTTGTGTTCTCCTATCTCCATCTCTCTACACCATAATACTACATTCTTAAACTTTTAAAAACAGATATGTTTATTTTTATATGCATGAGTGTTTTGCGTGTATGTGTCCCAGACGTGTGCTTGGTACCCAAAGAGGCCAGAAGAAGCATCAGCTTCCCCAGGATTGGAGAATGTAGGTGCTGAGAATTAACAGTCTTGAGGGCGGCTTCATTGAGGGGGTAAGGCCCAAGCCTTCTATACTCAGCCAGGCAACTTTGGAGTTTGTGGTCCCAGTCTTTGAGGCAGATCTTTGGACTCCGAACTCCCGTTAGATCCCTTCTTGGTTAGTCAGAATTGATCGATATTCTCTGCAATCAGGAATTAAGTCCCTCGGGGCTGGAGAGATGACTCAGTGCTTAAGAGGGCCTGGGTTCAGTTCCCACAATCCATGTTGTATGGCTTACAGTCATTTGTAACTCCAGCTTCGGGGGACCTGATGCTTTTCTCTGAACTCTGGAGCCACCCTCACACACACGTGTGTATGTGTGCACAAGTAAAAATAAAACATAAGTCTTAAGAAAAAGAAATGGGCACCTTGGATTAGTGGGTGTGGCTCGGAGGGTAGAATGCTACCCAAGGTCCTGTTTGAGCTCCAGGACTGTATAAACAAGGCTTGGAGGCACATGGCTGCAATCCTAGCACTTGGGAACTAGAGTAAGAAGGATTGGGACACAAGGTATTCATAAACTATATAGTGAGTTCAAGACCAGCCTGGGCATGAGGCCCTGTTTAAAACTAAAACAGAACAGAACAAAACAAAACATAATAAACTCTATTTTTTTTGCCATAAAAACATGGTTTGTGTTTTATTACAAAAACATATATACTGATAACTTAAGTCAACAGTGTGATTTCTTTCTTCTACCCCATTGCTCCTCCCCCTCCTCTCCTCCCTGCTTCCTTCCCTCCCGTTTTCCCTTTTCCTTCCTGGGCAATATTCTGCCTGTGTACTTCAGGCTGGACTAAAAAAACTCATGGAAACCCTCCGGTCTCAGTGCTAGGATTACAGGTACTCACTGTTACACCATGCCTCACACAGCTATTTCTGAGCCTCCTCCCCCAATGCTCTTTGGAATAATTTAATAGTGACAGGGTGGTGACAGCAGAGAGCTGAGGCAGGGTTCCAGCTCTAAGGGGCCCACTCTGGACCTCATAGTGACTTGCCGGGAAAATGACACTTGACAATTGTCTTATTCATAAAGAATTCATTTCACAATTTCATGTTTCTCTTTGCTGAATGGCCACTCTCAGCAAAAAGTACCACGGCTCCCGCCAAGGTGGCCTTGGTAAAATTCCCATCAGCGCTCAGGATACGGCCCTCGCTTTCCCTGTGGCCGTGGCTCTTTCCGTGTGCAGGGCACTTTGGTGACTGGCATTGAGGAAGAGCTTTTGAGTGGTCATTTGTTATGGAGACCCAGGGAAACGAAATGGGGAGTTTGAAAACTTTTGTGGGTTAAACATGTTTATGACACAGGCTTCAAGAGCTCACTCAGCCACCAACGCCAGTGATGGCACATATGCAGTCACTTTGTCCACTCAGCTCCCAGGGGACGCTCTCACAGGGTCCTGTTACATTTCAGCCATGACCCCAGCAAGGCGAGGAAGTGAAGGTTGAGAGGAGAGCCAGGGAGCAATGATCACAGTGTTTGTGTGTGTCTGTGTGTGTGCTAAGTATGATTGTTGGTGTGTGTGCGGGTGCCTGTGCACATGTGTGTGTGCATGTAGAAGCCAGAGGACAATTTTGTTTGTTGGTCGTCGTTTCTTCAGATGCCGCCCACCTTTAATTTTGAAGTGGGTCTTCTCATTGGCCTGGGAGTCTAGCCACGTAGACTAGATTGACTGGCTAGCAGGCTCAGGGACCTGGCAGTCCGTGCTTCAGAGTGTTGGGTTTATAAGTATGCCATGCTCCCACCCCCACACCGTGTAATGTGTGTGTACAGTGTACCATGACACAGCAAGCATGGCGGTCAGCCGGTAACTTTGGAGGTCGGTTCTGTCCTTTCACCCCAAGATAACATCTCTTTTGTTAACTGCAGTGTACATTAAATTAATGAAAGAGACACAGAGAAAGGATGTGACGACTCCTAGTGATGGGGAAGGAGAAGGTTTAGTGTAGGTATGAGGGAGCCCATAGACCGAGGCAGAGGCATCTGGGAGAGTCCAGATTGACTATGGCCAGACTGAGCTTGGTTGCTAAGAGAGGGAGGGAGCTCAAGGGAGGAGGTGCTGATCATGAAGGGGAGGCCTAGGGCAAGAGACTTACATAGCCAAAATGGCTGAGTTACACAGGGGCTGAAGAAGCACATGGGGAGTGAAGCCCAGCCCAATACCTGGTCTGGAGAGTTCAGAGTAGGAGGCAGGGTATGCCAGCCAGGAAAGCCCTGTAACAGGTAGAGAGGGCTGCTGGGACAAACTGGCTGGTGGGTCTGTTTTGATATATTAATGGGCACTTCAGCCATTTGTCACAGGTTTGAGACCTAACATATACCAAGCTAGCTGGTCCTCAAGCTTCTGGGATTTCCCTTCTCACCCCGCCAACATAAAACAGACATGTTTGCCATCGCATCTACTTTTGTACATGGGCTCTGGGGATTTGAATTCAGGCCATCAGGCTTTCCTGGCAAGCACTTCATCTACTGAGCCATCTCTCCGGCCCAGTGCCCAGCTTTTTTATGTGACTGTTTGGGACCAGAGGTCAGGTGCTCACCCCTGCAAGGGACACTTCATTAGGTAAGCTTTCTCCCTAGCCTGCGTTGTTTTGAGCTCTCCCACCTTTGCAGTAAAGGGGATGGAACCCTGAACTTCACATATACTACGTAAGTTCTCTCCCATCCAGCTACATCTCCAGACCCCCATCTGCTCGAAAGGCACCCCCGTCTTTTCTTGCACCAGGGTTTAAGGTTCCATCTTGCTCCATGCCCTTCTATCTGAGACCTCTGTCTCAGCTGCCAAGAAACCTCGGGCTGATGGCCTTTCCTAAGAAGCATGCTCTTCCAATACTGCCCTTGGCCTTAGGAGAATGATCATCTCCTTCAGGCATCTGCTTGAGCTTTTGCTTTGGTTAAGAGGATTCATTGCCACCCTTAAGCACTACTGCAAAACAATTAGTCAGCTTTCATTTTATTTTGCTTTGTGGATGGTGGAAGGCAGCTGAATGTATCTATAACCGTCACAGTGGTGTGTGTGTGTGTGTGTGTGTGTGTGTGTGTGTGCGAGACAGATTTTTTTTCACTGTCTGAAACTCACCATTAGGCTATTCTGGTGAGGCCTGTCCCCACATTCTATATCTTACCATCACTCTGATTGCGGGTACATGTCACCTGACTGCCACGGCCCTGCCCCCTCCTCTTCCTCCTCCTCCCTCTTCTCATGGGTTTTAAGGATGAAACTTATGTCCAAGTGTAAGTTGAGCACTTTACCAACTGGGCTACCACCCCTCCCATCTGTAAACAAATTTTCTGATGTTAAGGTTTGCATTCACTATAACTTTTCGGTTTCTAGTAGGTGGAGATTTGTCAGTCTGGCATTCATTAAGAGACTGAATGTGTGGGGCAGTGTTCCTAAGGCAGGGAACCAAAGTCGTTTTGTTTGCCATGACCTTGAAAAGTTACTTTTGGTTTTCCTCAACTGTAAGGCAAGACAACAGCATTGGTAGGTGGTGGTGGTGGTTGTGGTGGAGGTGGTGGTGTAGGTGGTAGTGGTGGTGATGGTGGTGGTTGTGGTGGAGGTGGTGGTGGAGGTGGTAGTGGTGGTGATGGTGGTGGTGGTGGTGGAGGTGGTGGTGGAGGTGATGGTGGTGGTGATGATGGTGGTGGTGGTGGTGGTTGTGGTGGAGGTGGTGGTGGCGGTGGTAATGGCAGTGGTTGTGGTTGAGGTGGTGGTAGTAGTATATGTGGTTGTGGCGGTGATGGTGGTGGTGTTGGTCGTGGTGGTAGCAGTAGTGGTGATGGTGGTGGATTGTGGCAAGTGTGGAAATCAGCATGTGCAAATACTCTGATCCATGTGGCACACTAAGGTCAGTGATTAACTCGAGTCATCATTAACCCTCTGACATTTTGGTGCTTTTGGTAGACATTTTCTCTCCATGACATATTATAACAGATTAAAAGTAGATAAAGGCACTTTTATTAGGAGGCAGTCCTCAGATGGGTTCACGGACCTCACAGGTAGAGGTCACTGAAGTCACTCATCTGGGCTAAAGCAGGGGGGTTTTATAAAGTTTACTGGACAAGTGGTGACGTGCCAGCTAAGAGCAGGGACTTTGTTTATATATGGTCACAAACTGAGCCTCTGGGTGGGCGCTCTTAGGGGGGGGTTGCCAGAAATGGGGGCAAATCATGACACGTTAGCCTGGAGCTTTCTCCACGCAGACCAGGGGGTTTTCTCGGTGCTGGCAAGGAAGGGGAAGGAGGACATATGGGGTTTCTCAGTTTGGGCAGGAACTACGCTGGGTTTCCAGCCTAAGGGCCTTGATGTTTTCTCAGGTTCAATGGCACCCTTCAGAGCCCGGGAGAAGTTCAGGGCATGTCTGCAGTGAGTGCTTCTCACAGGGCTTCTCCAGTTCCTTGCTTATTGTGACCTTGGTGCTCAGTGCCACATTCAGGGAAAAGGCTGTTCTAGGGCCTCTGTGTTTTGATAACAGAATCTGATAAACTTCCTCCTCTTTTCTCCAGAGCACCTGCTAGGAAAACCATGGGCTGTGCTGTGCTCTGTGTGTGTGTGTGTGTGTGTGTGTGTTTATGAGCAAGACCTGCTTCTAGTCATTTGGTGTGGCCATGCATTTAATCAGCTACCTGTGGAGAGTGTGTGTGTGTGTGTTTTGTAAACTAAGAGCATATTGTATACCGTGGGTGATACTCAGCTGACAGAAGGCCCAATGTCTGTTCCAAGTGGAATCTGTGTAGTAGACCAGACAGAGGAAGTGTTGTACTCCTGGTTGCCTGGATAGGGAGATAGACTGGGGGATGGAGAGTGGAGGGAGAGAGACGAAAGGGAGAGGGGAGAGAGGGGGGGAGGGGGAGAGAGAGAGAGAGAGAGAGAGAGAGAAAGGGAGGGAGGGAGGGAGAGAGAGAGAGAGAAGGAGGAGGAGGAGGAGGAGGAGGAGGAGGATACTAAAAGGATAGAGGAGAGATGAGTTGTGGGTGTGAATAGGCTGAGGGGGGCTGACAGAGCCTCCGGGAATTGCAGGAAAGCTAGTTCATGGGTAAGAATCCTCGAGGGGCTGGGTGGGATGCTCATGTGGGAGGAGCTGCAAGGAGGAGGTTTGGGTGCTGGCAAACCCAAGGCTTTTCTTCCTAGCATGAAACGTTGGCTCTGCTCAGTCCTGATTGAATCCCAAGGGTGTTGATAGACTATGTTTCTATGGGACTCCCAGGGATGGCCCTGGAGATCCTGAGGAGGGTAGAGCAGGCCACCTCAGTGGCTCACAGGTAGCTGTGTAGGACAGGTGGGAAAGTAAGAGAGTTGTGTAAGACAGATGAAGATGAGAGCCCGTCTGGCTTGGGAGCATAGCACTCACCAAGGACCTCCAGTGGCTCACATATCATAAGCAGTCAATAGTAAAGAGGCCAATAGTATGTGAAATACAGTTTCCACCTAGGCTATCAAATGTGCCCTGATGGATTGCTCACGCTCAATGTTTTGTGCATGCATGTGAATGTATATCATGCATGTAGGGCACATGTGTACATACACCTCTCTCTCTCTCTCCCTCTCTCCCTCACTTTGTATACATGTATAGTTCAAAGAATAACCTCTGATGTCGTTCTTCAGTCCCCTTATCCCTTTTTGTTTGAGAAAGCATCTTCCATTGGTCTGGAAAGCAGTTATATAGATCAAGCAATAGGGCATGAGAGCTTTTAGGAGTCTGTCTTTATCCACCTCACATCTTGCCAGCCACGATGATGGAAACCTATGGCTGCCACGGCATTCCACATGGGCTCTCAAGGTCAAAAATCAGAACCTCACACTTTCAAGGAAAGCACTGAGCCCATTTCCCCAGCCCATGCATCTATCTAACCTCGCTTGGGCAGTGTCTTAATTAGGGTTTCTATAAATATGCTAAGACCCTGTGGTCGTAAGCAGGCCATGGAAGAAAGGGTTTATTTCATCTGTGTTTCCATGGCACAGTCCGTCACTGAGTGAAGCCAGGCCAGGAGCTGAAGGAGGGCAAGAACCAGGAAGCAAGCACTGAAGTCTAAGCCGTGGAGGAGGGACGCTTGCTAGCTTATTTCTTCATGGATTCTCAGCCCATGTTTTGTTCACCCAGGACTACCATCCCTGAGTGGCATCTTCCCAATTCCTTTCACATCGATCACTAATCAGGAGAAGGTCCCACGGGCTTACCCACAGGCCAGTCTGGTAGACAGGATTTTCTTGTGCTGTTCCCTCTTCCCATATGAAGGTTCTTGACCTTCCTAATGCTCGACCCTTTAATACAGTCCCTCCCGTTGTGGTGACCCTCAACCATAGAATTGTCTCATTGCTGTTTCATAACTGTAATTTTGCCACTGTTATGAATCATAATGTAAACAGCTGAGGTACAGCAGGAGGGGGACCCACATGTTGAGAGTCTCTGTTCTAGCTTGTGTCCAGTTGGCATTGTGTACCTGGGATCTTCCAAGTCCTATATATGTCTAATCTTTACGACATCTTCATGAAGGAATGGAAGTGTATGGTGGCCTTCTTTATGCCTCAGTGTTCTACCACTGACAAGCAGTGAATCTGGATTTGAATCTAGTTTCTCTCTTTCACTCTCTGAGGTCAGCCAATCCTGCCAGCCCACAGCCTTCTCTGAACGTCTGAGTAGGAATAGTCCTTTGACCTGGACAACAGAGTCACAAACCATGAGATGTGATGGAAACCTCACACTTTAATGTGGTCTGCAAAGAGCCTTTTTGTTAGTAACCCCAAGGAGAAGTGCAAGTTTTGGTGATCTAGCCAACCAAAAAGTGAAAGATTAGTGGGAGCTGGCATTTAGACTTTAAAGACTAGTTTTCATAGGTCTCTTTGTAGGTTAAATGCTGCCTTTGATTTTTAGTTCTTAATTTTAATCCTTTTATCTGTCCCTTGGAGGTAAATATTCACTTTAAATGAAAATTACGTGAAAAGAAACCACCCATTAGTTATTTATAAAGCTACTAAAAATTATTTCAAGGCTGTATTAAAATTTTGTGTTTGCCCCAAAATGTTATGTAGAAAATCCATTTTTCTACATTGAGTAGGGTTCTTACCCAGCATAAAACCCTGAGTTCCATCTCCAGCACTGCATTAAATAGGCATGAGGAACTTGTTCATCTGTAACCCAGTACTCAGGAGGCAGAGGAAAGAGGATCATAAGTTCAAGATCATCCATCCCCTTGAATGTCTCCCCCATGCTCTTGTAAGTGACCCTGTGCTCACAGTTTTGGATCACCCAAATGATGGATCACCATGTCAGACTGGGGTAGAATTGTTTCTTTGGTCTATTATTGGTGTCCTATCTGTGGTGAACAGATGTTTATCTCCCCCAGAAAAGGTCACACAGCAGCGGGGTATGCTTGTGCACGTATGTAGTAAGCACACAGTAGAGTTAGATGTTCACACACCAGGATGTAAACAGATACTGTCTACAAGTCTACTGCTCTGCCCTTGGCCACTTCCTCCCATAGATCCTCTGGACATATCTGATGGCTACAGCTACAATGTTGATTGTGGGTACGAGCTTCAGGCCTGCCCTTACTAAGGACAGACACTGTCACTGCTGGCTGAGGTGAACCAGTGATGTCAAATGTGTGTTACTCATCTCTGAATAGGAATCCAGTATTTTTGTGCACATGGATATCAGCAGATGTTTTGCTGCTTTTGAGAAAATGGCATCTCAACAGTCGAAGTTACAGTTGTTCTCAGATACAGTAGTCTCATTAAAATGTAGTGGATCTACTTAGATCTAGAACAAAACAGTTCAATCGAAATTCATTCCAGAGCAATTAAAAACCAGTAACTTGAAAGGATTAATGTATTCAGTAGACACTTATTGATCACCTGCTGTGTGGTTGGAAGAATAATCACTTCTCAGATGAATACCCAAGTGCCAGGGTTCGCTATTGCTTCAAGGACTGGCCACTTTCAGTGTCTGCCTTGGTCCTTCTGTTATGTGTCTGGGATATGAAAGATGAGTTAGCTCCGTTGGTGGAATTCTTGCCTAGTAGGCATGAAGCCCTGGGTTGGGTCCCCAGCACTGCATACATATAGGAGCACATGCTTGTAATCTCAGCCCTCGGAATGCAGAAGAACAAACTTCAGAAGTTCAGGAATATCCTGGCCTCCATAGAAGTTTGAGGCCAGCCTGAGCTATAGACCCTGTCTTAAGAAACCAGTGAATTACAACAAAATAAAACAACATCCTCCAGGGAGCTTGTGGGCAGAGTCTTATGTCTGAGCCCAGGCAGATGATTCTAGAGCCACTATTGTGGCCTCCAGACTCATTCCTATTGACTATGGCCAAGAACAGGGAGACTCAGGCTACAGAGTGGAGAGAGTGGTGTGTGACTGTAATTTAGCACTGAAGAAGCTGAGACAGTAGGATTACTTTAAGTTTGAAGCCATTCTGGGTCACATCATGAGATTAACACAAAACAACAATAAAACAAAAGGTGAATGAAGGAACACAAACTAAACCAAAACCAAACTGATTAGTGGAAAAACATCAAGGAGAAAGGCACAGCTGCCTCTGTTGTTCCTATGGGGGGGGGGGGCATTTACATGTCAACATACAGTATAACCACTCTCCACAGTAGCCTGTCACTCAAAACAAAGCCAACAAATCTTTGTCTTCTTAGGAATCTTTTGCTGCCCCCCAAGTCTAAAAAGCCAAAGAGAGAAACAGTTCATGTACCACGGTAGTTGCCAGAAAAAGGCCTGTATGACTTTAGCTACTGCCTTGACCTTGAGTCTCAAACACCAGCCTGGATTTGATAGGGAATGATGCCCTGTCCTGACCAAGGCTGGGATGTTAGATCTTCTTGTTTATGACTTGGTTTATGGCAGCCTTTCCTAGGAAGCTCTCGCTCCTGGGCTGCTGTTGAAGATGCTGGCCAGGTATGTGGGTTCAGGAGGAAAAAGACTTAACTCTGGTCTATGGAGATAGGTGTGGGGACCACGGTAGTCTCTCTTACAGCAGGAGAGACAGAGTTCACCTCTCCACCCAGTGCTGCTGACAGAGAGAATGTAGCCAAAGCACATGTTGGGAGTCAGGGTGATACAGGCATGGCTTGGAGGATCCAAAGGACATCTGCTGAAATTTTCCAGGTTCTGTGTCCTGGAACAGAGAATTGTCCCTTGACCAATTCTTTGATGCAGGGTACACATGGGTAAGGTCTCCTGATACAGACAGAGACAGGCTTCTTGGTAGAGATAGAGTAAATTTATTAGGAAAGAACACTCTAGAAAATGTAAGTGGGCTAGAAACCTGGGATTAGAGAAATGGCATTTGGCCTTTGGGGTCCCAACTACTCATGATTCATTTATACAAACCCCACCTTATCTCAAATGTATAGCATAGGCTTTCATTACGTGAGCTATCATGGGGTTGCTAGGAATTGCATAGACTTTCCTTTGGCTTATTTTGTGTCTTACATGTAGCCCTGGTGGTAGTGGAGTCTCTAATCTTCCTGCCCACCAGCTTCTTCTATGTGAATTTTGATGTCCTTCTCACTGCCCTAGTATCTTGCTACAGGAAATGAAAATTTATATAAAGAAGCATTTGGATAAATTGAGCTAACAGCATTCTTGCTGAAGCCAGGTCTGTGGTCAGCCAAGATCTAGGGGTGGGGAGCAGTGGAAAATGGGGGCTCAGTGAGGCTATGAGGGTGATTAGTCCTTTGGAGTGTGGTTTCCAGCTAGTCTGAATTATGATGTCTCTTTGTTAAGATTTTTCTTTTCTTTTTGAGACAGTCTGGCTATGGAGCTCAGCCTGGCCTTGAACTCGCCACCTCCTTGGTTCCCCATTATAAGTGCTAGGGTCATGAAAATGTGTCACCATAGTCAGCTGCAACAATTTTACTCGGAAATACACAGACAAGTCTAGTGGAAGAGTTAGCCACTGTCATTAGGGATGGGGCAGATATGTTAAAGATGAATTTAGTAGCTCATTGCTGTCATAGAAAACGGATATTCTAGAGCTGAAAAATATCAATTAGCTGTGTTTCAACTGCTTTACCAAAATCAGAAAGAAGTTGTGACATAGAGGGGGCCGCAGTGGACTGGGGTCTTATCGTGTACCCCAAGTTCTGTTGGGGCAGTGGGGCAGTAAATGCCCCCCTGAAAGGAGGATGGTTCCCATAGTCAGTTTCCTGAGTTAAACTATTTCCCAGCACAGCCTCATGAGTGTCTCCAGAGACCCAAGGGACTGCTGTGCCACCCAAGACACAGGGTGAGTTTTTTTTTTTTTTAAAGGTGAAGATAGGTTATTTTAATAACCAAGATGGTAAATCTTCATTTTCAACTTGGCTGGATTTAAAAGTAATCATGGAAACATAATCCTTGGTGTATCTGTTTCCAGAAAGGTTTAGCTGAAGTGGGAAGACTCACCTTAAATGTGGGCAGTTGGTCCATGGACTGGGGTCCTGGGCTGAATGAAATTGCAGACAGTGACCTGAGCACCAGCTTCCAATTCTCTGCTTCCTGACCAGCTGCCTCACACTCCTGCTGCCATGGCTTCCCTGTCACAGCAACTGTCCCCTCGGACTGTCCCCCCAGATAAACCCATCCTCCCTTAAGACACTTCTGACAAATGTCTGACACAGCATTGAGGAAATTAGTTACCACGGGTAATTAGTGTGAAAGTAACTTATAAAATTTACACTGTGGGGGAGGGGACACTGTCCTTCCATTCCTTCAGACCCCTGGCAGGGCCAGTTTCATATTTCTTGGTCATTTCGACAACTTTGGAAATCTACTTTCAGACACATCACGATGGCCATATTGCAAATATGGTTTTCTGTTCTGTTGGCTTTAGATGATTTTATTACAAAAAATCTTTCAAACCTTTAAACTTGTTCCTCTACCTCAAGATGAAATTAGATATTTCCCTCTTGCTCATGAAAGTTATTACATGGTGGGACTTAATAAGAACTCAACTTATATAGAAAGTCAGCAGTTGCTTTTCAAACCAGAAGACCAGCCCCACCCTTAGTCCCTGGCCTTCATTCTTTTCTGCCTGCAGAGCTGTGAGCTTTTTGCTTGGGCATTTTTTCTAGAAGTAGTGAGACTTTCGTGCTGAGGGTGACAATCCCAAGATCAGTTGCTGTCACTTCAGAGACACCTTTAAAAATAGCTCTTTCTTGGTGTCTGGGTGTCGGTCATTTCCTCTTAGCTCTGTCCCACCTTGCGGATATTAACCATCTTCAAGGCTCATTCTTCTAGCCAAAGTGACACCGTCCACAGAAGGGAGAGGGGCGCAGGCTTCCTGCTGGAAGTGGGTAAACCCTCCACCATTGGGCTGCGGACATTCCAATGCCGTTTCCCATCTCTTTCTCCTGGACTACGGTGTCTGCTTAAAACGCTTTCTTGAGAAAACCAGGGAAGAATTGCAGGCACGCTGTAGAGATATATTGACTCTTGTGTTTTCTTTCCCTTGATGATCAATTGCCTCAATAAGATAACAGGAGGATAATTAATGTTCTCATTCAGCACTCGCTGCCTTACAGGATCCATATGCATTGTGTGTCCATGTCAGTGTGTGTCTGTCTGTCTGTGCATGTGTGTCTATTTGTCTCTGTCTCTGTCTCTCTCTGTGTCTCTCTGTGTATGTGTGTTTATGTGTCTTTGTGACTCTGTGTGTATTGAACACATGCTTGCACGTATGGAGGCCAGAGGTCAACTTCAGGTGTCACTCCTCAGGCACTGTCTGTCTTGTTTTAAGAGAGTTTCTCGCTGAATTTGGAGTTCATCAATCATATACTGTTGGCTTGCCAGAGAGTCTCAGGGGTCCTCTGTCCCTGGGACAGCCTCCATACCTGTATAGGTCCTCGTGTTCTTTAGTCACCGAGTTTTTTTTCCAGCCTTCCCCATCTTCTGTCTCTATATATACATATGATATATATGTCTGTGAGCTGAGTCCATCGTGGAAACTGGCACATGCTGCAAGTCAGGGTTTTTTTTTTTTTTTTTTTTTTTTTTTGAGACATAGTTTAATGTAGGACAGGCTGGCATGGAACTTTCTATGTACCTAAAGATGACCTTGAATTTTTGGTTCAGTCTATCAATATCTATCTATCTATCTATCTATCTATCTATCTATCTATCTATCTATCTACCTACCTACCTACCTACCTACCTACCTATCTATCTATCTATCTATCTATCTATCTGTCTGTCTGTCTATCGCCAATCTCCGATCATTGCTGGGAAGGCAGGTTTGAATTTGTACTGGTTTTACAGTTCTGGAGATGGAACCCAGATTTCTCCATTACTTTTCTATTGCTATGATCAGACATTTTAACTCAGGTAACTTATAAAAGAAGGAGTTCAATTTGAAACTTACCGTTTCAAGGGTCAGTGCCCATGATGGTAGAGCAAAGGCACAGAGCAGATAGTGAGAGCTTACAGAGTGAGGGAGAGGGAGGGAAGGAGAGAAGGAGAAAGGGAGAGGTGAGGGAGAGTGAGACTAGGAATATATTAGTCTTTTAAAACCTCAAAACAACCCCCTAGTGACACACCTCCTCCAACAAGGTCACTATAATTCTTCCTGAACAGTTCCACCAACTTAGGACTAAATATTTAACATATGAGCCTACGGAGGCCATTTTCATTTGAATCACTATCTTCCACTCCCTGGCCCCAATAACCTCATGGCCATATCATGACATAAAGTACTTTGAGGTGAATTTCAAGAGTCCCCATCATCTTTCACAGTCTCAATACAGTTTAAAAAGTTCAAAGTCTTTTCTGACACTCAAGGTAATCTCTGAATTGTAACCTCTTATAAAATAAAAAAAAAAAAGTACTTATTTCCAACAACAGTGGTTCAGACTATACATTGCCATTGTAAAAGGGAAGTGTGGGGGGCATAGTGAAGAAATACTGGACCAAAGCAAAACTAAAACCCAGCAGGACACACTCTAATACTGTAGATCCAGGTCTGATGGCAGAGGGCTTAGATGGATCATCCCTTCCAGTTTTGTTGACTGCAACACAATTCACTCTCTTACATGGCCTTTTTCTTCTGCCTGAAGCTCTTTCTGGCAGATATCTCTGGCATCTCTGACATCTTGAGGTCTCCAGTGCAATCTAGGCTTCACTTTCACAGCTCCACACAATGGCCTCTCAATACCTTCATGTAGGGACTCCCCTAACACACATCTGGCTTTGGAGGCTCTTCCTAAGCACAGAGGAGGAGTCTACAGCCCTCTTACTTGTGTTTTCTTCATGACCCTGTCTTGGTTAGGGTTCTAGTGTTGTGAAGAGACCCCATGACCACAGCAATTCTCCTAAAAGAAAGCATTTAATTAGGACTGGTTTAGTTCATTACCATCATGACAGGGAGCATTGTGTCATACAGACATGGTGCTGGAGAAGTTGAGAGTTCTGTATCCAGATCTACAGGCAGCAAGGAATATCATGAACTCTCATAAGAGAAAAATAATGACCCTGAAATTTTACCCAGAAGGTCAGATGAGACATCCTTTCACTAACATTGACATGAGCATCCCTCATCCCCAGAAGAGGGTACCACAGGTTGATAATCTCTGCTATTCAGTTGACATTGTGTACCTGGGATCTGTCTATCTTTCCATCCATCCATCCATCCTGGATCTCACACTGTATCTCAAGATGTCCTGGAATTCACCATGGATCCCAACTTGGCTTCTAAATAATGGCAATTTCCTGGCTCTGCCTCCCATTTCTGGAATTATAGACACACACCCCCATTTGTGACTCATTTTGTTATGCCCCTAACATTTTGAGGCAAAAAGCTCATGGAGCTTAAGATAGCCTCAAACTTCCTTTTGTAGGCAAGGATCACCTTGAACCTCTCTGATCCTCCTATGTTCAACTCCTTAGTATTAAGATTTCAGGCCTGTGCCCTCACACTTGGGTTGTTAGATACTTGATGGAACTTAGGACATGCTGAGCAAGCACTCTACCAACCGAACTATATCCCCAGCTCCTCATTAGGTTATTAAGTGTTAAATGTTTGACCAGTAAATCTTGGAACCAGATTTGTTAAAGAGTCTGTTCACTCACGTGGAGACTGCCTTATGAATTCCATGTGAAGCTTTCGATGATAATGTGTGAGGCAGAACAACCAAACCCAGAACCCACTATACTTCCTACTCATCTTCTTTAATTAATTCAGTCTGATGTAGGCTGAGCTATCTAAAAGTCATTATTTTCCCAGACAGGGAATATCTGAATTATTCATTTTTTTCCATCATGAGCTGGGGCATATCTGTCCCTGGAGAAATCAGTGTGACACGTCTCCACATTGTTTACATGTGTTGTTTTGTCAGTGCTTCTCAGGGAGCAATCAGTCAGCTCACTAGAAATTTTAGGGGTAATAGAAGTTTGGGGAAAACTTCAGGTGATGCAAGTAACTAAAATCTAGACTCTCAAATGGTTCAGAGTCCTTTTGTTTGTTGATTTTTTTTTTCTGAAAAGAAAGCAGGATGGAGATGTATAGCTCAATTGATAGAGTGCTTGCCTAGAATCCCAGAACTATATAAACTGGTTTTGGTAATGTGTGCTTACAAGCTTAGCATTTAGGAGACAAAGGCAAGAAGAGTTAAAGGCCATCTTCAGCTATATAGCCAGTGTGAGGTCAGCCTAAGTTACACCATGAGACCCTGTGTGTGTGTGTGTGTGTGTGTGTGTGTGTGTGTGTGTGTGTGTTGCATGGAGGCCAGATGAGGGTGTCAGATCCCCTGGAACTAGAGTTACAGGTGATTGTGAGCTGTTCTACTGGGTCACTGGTTAGAAGATCAGCAAGCTCTCTTAGCCACTGAACCATCTCTCTAGTTCCATAGTCTGGCTTTTCCTTTTAGTTATTGTACTGGTTGGTTTTGTGTGTCAATTTGACACAAGCTGGAGTTCTTCCAGAGAAAGGAGCCTTTCTTGAGGAAATGCCTTCATGATATTCAGCTATAAGGCATTTTCTCAATTAGTGATCAAGGTGGGGAGGACTCATTGTGGGTGGTGCCATCCCTGGGCTGGTGGTCCTGGGTTCTGTAAGAAAGCAGGCTGAGCAAGCCAGGGGAAGCAAGCCTGTAAGTAACATCCCTCCATGGCCTCTGCATCAGCTCCTGCTTCCTGATCTGCTTGAGTTCCAGTCCTGATTTCCTTGGGTGATAAACAGCAATGTGAAAGCGTAAGCTGGATAAACCGTTTCCTCCCCAACTTGCTTCTTGGTCAGGATGTTTTGTGCAGAAATAGAAACCCTGACTAAGACAGTTATTAATCAGCATGACTGACTAGGCTTTCAAAAGAAACTTTGGGGTTCGGCTGTGGAGCATGTGCCAGAAGGTGACAAGTGGGGGGCAAGGATGCCAAAGAGGGCAGGCCAGAACCTCAGCTCTGATGCCTTCACTCTGAACCTTCCTTCTAGATGCTTAGAACGCTTACACGTCCAGCTTCCAGCTGGGCATGTCGTCTAGCATGAGCTTCAGACGCCACAAGAATACTCCATGAGCCCGAGAGAGGTATTACGAAAGTCTCGGGATCTTGAAGCCGAAATTTAAACTCTTATGCTTTCTTTCTTCAAGTGTCCTTTACTGTACTCGGAGGGAGAGTTGGGAAATTAAACACTGGTGAGATGCTTTAAACTCACCCGGAGGTGGTAAATTATTACCTTGGGAAAAGGCTCCTTTACGAGAAACACTCTGTAGGGAAAGACTGCGGAGTTGATAACGTGCCTACTACTTAAGCACGGGAGTTTGGGTTTGATTTCCAGACTGTGTTAAAAACAAAACAGAACAAAAACAAAAACAGTGGGTGTGGTGACAATTTTCTGTGACTCCAGTGCTAAGAGGGGCAGGGAGGAGAGACAGACACAGAGGATCCCTGGGGCTTGCTGTCAGTGATTCTAGCCAAAGCCGTGAGCTCTAGGTTCAGTGAGACTGTCTCAAACACTACCGTGGACAATTGAAGAAGACACCTGTCTTAGGGTTACTATTGCTGTGCTGAATACT
The DNA here is from genome assembly GCF_963924665.1 of Micromys minutus. Lineage (NCBI taxonomy): Eukaryota > Metazoa > Chordata > Mammalia > Rodentia > Muridae > Micromys > Micromys minutus. The sequence goes on along the minus strand of NC_137975.1, from coordinate 19,652,239 downwards.
GTGACCAAAGCAATCTGGGGTCGGGGGTTAATTCAGTGAACACTTCCACACTATAGTTCAGCATCAAAGGAAGTTCAGGACCCGAACTCTAAGCAGGGTAGGACCCTAGAGGCAGGAGCTGATGCTGAGGCCATGGTTGATGTTGCTTACTGACCTACTCCCCATGGCTTGCTCAGTCTGTCTTCCTATAGAACCCAGGAGTCCCAGTCCAGGTATGGTACCACCCACAACGTCCCTATCAATCACTAATTAAGAAAATGCCTTACAGTTGGATCTTATGGGGATATTTTCTCCATTGAGGTTCTCTTCTTTCAGATAACTCTAGCTTGTGTCAAGTTGACATAAAACTAGTTAGTACAACACCCGACATCAACCTCTGGCTTACACACACACACACACACACAAACACGCCCATGCAACAACTTCCCAACGTGGGCATTCACACACAAATCAGATAAAATAAAAAGAACATGTAGATATAGTCATTTTGAGGTACAGCAAACCACCACAGACACATGACTTGAAAACATGGTAATTGCTATTATTTTTGTGTTTCTACAGGTGGGAAATCTGAGGTACATTGGCAGAATATTGTGGCATAGGGTCCCTGGTTGAGGTTGCTGAGGAGGTGGTGTTGCCTCAAAGGCTTCTGAGCATCTCTGTCTAAAACTTGATCAGGGATCCAGGAACTGTCAGGGGTTGGGACTCTGCCCATTTATCAGCCCATCTCAACCTCGCCAGCACCAGAATCACAAGCATGTGTCAACACATCTGACTTTGGTTGGCTGCTAGAACTCAGAATTTCAAGCTTAAGTAGCAAGTGCTTTCCTGACTGAGCCCTCTTCCCAGATCCTTGACTCTTTTCTCCAAGTGTCTACAGAGTATATGGGTGCCTAGAAAGACACAGAATTTTCCTATACAGGATAGGGAGGAGAAGTCAAGGGAAAAGAAAAATCGCTCAGAAGAATTCCTTTTGGGGGTATGCATCAGAAGGGGTAGGTGTTTGCTCAAGGAGATGACCTTTGGTCTCTGGAATGATGACGTATTCTGAAAGTGATCAAAAGAGTTTCTCTTTTCTCCACGTCCCCATTCTTCAGAAGTCAAGGCCAGCAGCCCCGGGGTCCTGTTCTGCGGATGCTGTGGTGGGAAGGAAGTGGCTACAGGGTTGCTGGGCCTCTTGTTTGAATTGGTCCTTAGTGGTGGTCTCTTTCATGTAGTACATGCTGGAGGCTGAGAGACACCGAGTTTTTCCTGTGAGAAGTTTTTCATGGGTTGAATTACTCATCAAACTCGAATGAAGAAATGGCCACATATAAGCTGAGTCCACCATGGTATATACATGTAACCAACTTTCTTCATAGTTTTATTGTAGTTAACCTCTCAGAGGGTCAGTTTTTGTTTAAAATACACTGAATTGCTTCATGTTGTGTCTTTGGGAGGAGAAAGGTAGCTGAGCTCACACACTGTATTATTAAGCCTAATGAATGAAGAACACCCATCTTAACTCACTATGCATGAGTCTCTGAGCCTGAGAAACTTGATTTAAAACTAGAATTGAGCTCATGTTACTGTCACTTACCCAAGCTAATGAGCAGAGGCAAAAAGAGACTCAGAGAATGTGTGTGTGTGTGTGTGTGTGTGTGTGTGTGATATACTCAGTAATGTGCTTGCTATGCAAACATAAGCATCTGACCTTGAGTCCCAGATCCCCAACATAAAGGCAGCTGTGATGGTGTGCTTGTTGTCCTAGCACTGGTGAGGCAGAGACAAGAGCTGGCTGGCCACCCAACGCAGATGAAGCTGCAGGCTTCATGCCCTGGTGAGAGAACATATCTCAGACAAGCAAATGAACAAAAGAAGATAATGGCCTCCTGACCGCTCTGGCTTTCACACACATGTGCAGGCACGCCTCCACATACATGTACCTGCACATACATGCACATTATTATCTCTGCCTTTTAAAGAAGAAGTAGCAAGAAGTTCATTAAGGATTTTGAATCTGATGAATCCTTGAGCTTCTACTGAGCTCCTAGGTGTTTGTCTTGCTCAACAAGCCCATGGCTTTGGGCATGTTACCAGAGTTGTCAGAGAGGGTCTTAGGTCCTGGGCTCTGGCAACCCACACAAGCTAGGTTCAGCCATCTTAAGTCAATAGGTTAGTTAAAGAGACAGGTGACATGAAGAACTGGCGAAGGGAGATTTATTTACTACAGCTACATTGGAAAGAGAAACAAAGAGAGGCCCTTTCACTCTTACTCACAACCGGAACCCATCTGAGGTTCAGTTTTAGATAGAGGGCAAGAGGCATGCATAGCTAAGCAAGCCTAGCCATGATGTAGCAGCCCCAAACATTACTAACCCACCATTGCATAGACTCAAATTTCTCTTGCAAAATGGTCTGACAAAGTTGTCAGAAATGTTAAGGTCTCTTGGGTGACAAGCCAAGGCAGGGATCCAATTTTGGGGCTACCATTTTTCTGTAGTCTGGTAGCCAAGGTGGAGATGGGCATAGTGCTATGCTCTGTTCTGGCTAGTTTTATGTCAACTTGACACAAGCTAGAGTCATTATAGAGGAGGAAGTCTTAACTGAGAATTTGTCTCCATAAGATCAAGCTATAGGCAGGCCATTTTCTTAATTAGAGACTGACCGGGGAGAGTCCAGTCCACTGTGGGTGGTGCCATCCCTGGACTGTCTGGGTTCTATAAGAAAGCAGGCTGAGCAAGCCACGGGGAATAAGCCAGTAAGTAACACTCCTCCATGGTTTCTGCATCGGCTCCTGCCTCCAGGTTCCAGCCCTGTTTGAGTTCCTGTCCTGACTTCCTTTGATGATGAACCATAGTGTGCAAGTGTAAGCTGAATAAACTTCTTTCCAAGTTGCTTTGGTCGTGTGTTTCACTGAAGCAATGGTAATCCTAACGAAGACAGTCTCTTTAGAATATCTCCTTTCCTATCGGGAGGGTTAGAGGAGGGCTTTGAAGTACTTGTATTAACAATTCCTAAACAACATCGCCTGCTCGATCAGCTTGAAGCCTCACTCTTTTCTGAGGCTTCTGAGGCAGGAACAGAATTCTGACCTTTGTTGGGGCAGTCCTTTCCCTCTGTTTGATTCTTCTCAACGGGGCTGCATTCCCTCAGCCTCGTGGCATTGCAGATAGATGCCTGAGGTAGAAACTTAGTCACACAGAGACCTGACAGTACTGCAGATCTACTTTAGGATTTCCAGAGGAGAGTCTGGTGAGGTTGAGTCAAGCCAAGCCACCAGCTGAGTCCTTTGGCATTGGAAGCATGTATGGTATTGGAGGAGTATTGTTACACAGACTTGGTTCACACAGAAACAAGGGGAAAATTTGGCTGAACACAGAGTCTTGATATGCCCAGCCTAAAGATGCTACCATTTGATGATTTAGACCCTCTGTGATATAAAAGCCTTGTTGGAAACTTCTTGTTTTGTCTCTTTTGAAGCTTGTAATGTGGTAAGTGTGTGTGTGTGTGTGTGTGTGTGTGTGTGTGTGTGTGTGTATGTACATGTTGAGGCCAAAGGTTGATGTAGGCGTCTTTATCACACTCCACCTTATTTCTGAGATAGGGTCTCTCACTCAACCTGGAGCTCACTGACCTGAGTCTGGTCACCAAGCCCCAGATGTCCTCTTGCGTCCTCTTTGTTCTGTATTGATAAAACAGACACATGCCATGACACCACGTTCACTATTTTGCATAGGTGCTGGAGATAGAACCGGGGCCCCCATGAATGCATGGCAGGCCCCTTGCCCACTAAGCATCTCTCCAGCCACTCAGTATCATCATTCTTGAAAGTGTCAGTGGAGTCAGGACAGAGATGACGGGGAGAGTCACGGTTACTCATTTCCTAAATCCCAGCATGAATCATTGTTAACATTTCAGTCATGCTCCTGTGGAGCCTCCTTTTCCCTCCTGTGTCCGGACTCCAATACCGTGTGACTAATTATCTTAAGAACAGCATATGTCAGAAGGCTAGAGTTCCTTTTGACAGATGCCCTCTTTAGCCTTGTCTCTGTCTTGTTGAGCTAGCCTCTTTTCTGCATCATTTAATATATACCTTTCCTACTCTTTTATTATATCATCTATCTCCCATCTCCATGTGCTTGTTTTCATGGTGTGTGTGTGTGTGTGTGTGTGTGTGTGTGTGCAGGTATAGGTGGAGGCCAGATCAACCTCACATATTGTTCCTCAAGCTTCTTCTTTGAGGCAGGGTCTCTCACTGGCCTGGAGCACATCATTTAAGGGTTGGCAGGCCAGTAAGCCCCAGGGAACCTCTTGGCTCTACCTCCCCAGCAGAGATTAAAAGTGTAGTGTGCACCAGCTCACCTTGCATTTTGTGTGAACTCTGGGGATTTAACTTTAGCCTGCATATTGGTACAGGAAATGTAACTTCTGAGCTGTCTCCTCAGCTCCCTTAGATAAAGAGACCTCTCCCTCTTAAAATAATTTTGTGTTTATGTTTTGACAATTTCATAAATGCATATAACATATTCTCATCATATCCTCCCCATTCCCTTTTGAAAAATCTATTACCCACTCTTCCTCACAAAACACCCCTCCTTGTTCCCCCTCCTTTCATGTCCTTTTAAAAATAAGCCACTAAGTTTAATTAGAGTTGTTTGCATGAACCTGGGTAAGGAGTCATTTGTGGGATCAGGGACAACATACCTGTGGCTACACCAATGAAGAAAAATGATGTTCCTGCTGCAGCAGCCATTAACTGTCTAGAGCAACTTGGCTAAGGAAGAGATCACTTCCTACCTGGTTCGAACTATCTATCAGAAAGGAGGAGAACTTACATTTGTTTTTTCTAGTGTGGGAACAATGAATGCACATGAGTGCACCCGTGAAGATCTCCTTTAAGGAGTGTGTCTGATCCTGTCACTTATGCTCAATTCTGACTATATTAAAGCCTTAATGTCATGCATGTCCCTAGAAAAATGGGTGGACCTGGGGCCTCTGGGTAAGCTAAAATGTCCTCTGAAACTGTGTTCAAGAAGGTGGAGGAATAGGTCCATGGCTAAAAATGGATCTCTTGCAGAGGATCTCTGGCCAGTTCTCAACAGCCTCATCAGGTGACTTACAACCACTTGAACTCTAGTTTTAGGTGATCTAATGCCACATTCTGATGCTTTTGTGTGTGTGGGGGAGCACTTGCTCTCTTGTGCACATAAATTTACACACACTCACCCATACTTTCAAAAAGGATGTGTGAGAGTTAATTGAATGCAACCTGTTCAATGCTTAACTCATAGATGAAGAAAGAGCTTATTCTAGAGAATTTTAAAAAGTTGTACATTGTGCATAGCTTTGTGCTACTTTTTGGGGTCAACTCAGTACAAGCAAGGATCATATGGGAAGAAGGAACCTCAGATAAGAAAATGCCTCCATCAGACTGGGAACTCTGCAGGGCGTTTTCTTGGCTAATAATTGATATGGGAGGACCCTGACCACTGTGGGTGGCTGCCACTCCTGAGCTGGGGATCTTGGGGTATAGAGAAAAGCTGGCTGAGCAAGCAAGCCAAGCAGAGCAAACCAGTAATCAGCACTCCTTCATGGTCTCTGCTCTGGTCCTTGCCTCTAGGCTCCTTAGCAACAGTGGCAAAGTTATGGTAATGAAATAGCAACAAAGTAATGTTATAGTTGGGGGTTGCCACAGCATGAGAAACTGTATTAAAGGGTTGCAGCATTAGGAAGGTTGAGAACCACTGTATACAGCTTAACAAATGGTGCTGTCTCCCTACTGGAAAAGTAAGAAGCCACACTGAAACTCTCTTTACAGAGAGATCTTGACCCACATTAGAGAAACAAGTTGGAATAATGCTGGCCCGTGGCCTGGTGCTGTTATCGTGAACACAACTGTGGTGGTGGGATGTACTTGATTGTAGTTATGTTTCCCTGTAAATAACGTCTGGTGAGGATTAGCATTTGGGTCTGTGTAATAGTCTATTTTCTGTAGCTATCACAGAGTCTGAGTGACTTATAAAGAAAGGTTATTTTTGTCCTCACAGTTTTGGAGACTTTGAGAAGCAGAAGGTGAGGTCTCCTTGCTGTCTCAATGTGGCAGAGGGTGGGTACAACAGGATTGGGAGAGGAGAGGAGGGAAAGAAAAGGAAAGGAGAGGAGAGAAGTAGGGGAAGATAAGAGAAAGAGGGGAGAGAGAAGAGGAGGTAGAGAGAGAGAGAGAGAGAGAGAGAGAGAGAGAGAGAGAGAGAGAGAGAGAGAGAGAGAGAGAGAGGAAGAGAGGAGACAAAGATGGGGGAGATAGAAAATGAAAGAGGAGAAACGAGGGGGAGAGAAGAGAAGAGAGAAGCAGAGAATGAGAAAGAGGAGTGGAAAGGGATGGAAAGAAGAAGACAAGAGAAGGAGGGAGGGGATGGAGAGGAGACACAAAAAGGAGAGAAGAAGGGAAAGTGGAGAGAGATGAGAAAGAAGAAAGGAGATAGAGAAGGGAGATGAGAAGGGAGAGAAGATGGGGAAGATGGGCAGAGGGAGAAAAGTGAAAGGAGGCAGAGAGACAGAGAGAGACAGAGAGAGGCAGAGAGAGACACAGAGAGACACAGAGAGACACAGAGAGAGACAGAGGAGATGTGATGGGAGAGACCAGGACTGGATCTGCTTTTTTGTAACTCTTGTAGTCCTGACACTAGCCTGTCCTGACAGTGTTCCCATGATCCAATCACTTCCTACCCCACCATTCAGCACTGCTGTGTAGGGGATCAAGTTCCTAGTACATAAATTTTGTGGGACACACTCAAACCACATCACTCTAAAGTCTTTCTGAGGGCTACTTTCATTTCTTAACCATAGGAACAATATTCCCTTTTAAAAAGTAATCAAGTGGTTTTCTGTGAGATGGTCAATACCAGCTCTGGGGAAACATGGCCACTGTACACAGCTCATATCTGCACAGAGCTGGATTCCTCTTGCCTCCCTCAAACTGTGGGGTAATATAGTGGATGACTGGTGTTTACAAGCTGGCTGGTGGTGGAGGGACTGTGGATGAAGTCTCTGAGGAATTAGGTCTTTGTTCCCATCTTGGCAGATGTTGTCCTACATGATGGCTTTTGAGGTGCCTCTAACATGGCGTCAGTTGTGCTAAGGTCTAGGGGGCCAGGTTAAATCTGTGTTCCCTGCAGAGACAGCTTGATTTTAAAGCCTGGGCTGCTGCTGCCTGGATCAGGAAAGTAATTGCTTTTACTTAAAAAAAAAAAAAAAAAAAAAAAAAAAAAAAAAAAAAAAAAAAAGCCTTCCTGGAGCAAAGATGTCCCAACAATTTCACCTTTGACTCCCAGAACCCACATCAGGGTGCTCATAATCACCTGTAATTCTAGCTTCTGAGGATCTCACACGTTCTCCTGGCCTCATCTCAAACCTTCTGCACAAGCCCCCAACCCCCTGCCCCAACACACATATTTCAAATGCTTTCTTTCTTCCAAAGCAGTGACTGAGATTCTCTCTCTCTCTGTGTATTTATATATCTATATAATCTATGTAACTATGTATCTATATATGTCTCTATGTATTGCTATGTCTATATATCTCTATGTATGTATCTATTTATCAATATATCTATATATCTATATATCTCTATGTATCATCTATTTATCTACCTATCAATATGTTTATCTATCTATCTATCTATCTATCTATCTATCTATCTATCTATCAATCTACCAGACCATTTGATCATTCTTAGTTTCTGAATCTACATCCTGGCAACCACCCAACTTTTCTTTGTTGCTGTGGTTTGTTTTTCTGAGACTATCACACAGTGGAGTTGTACAATCATGTGACTATTAGGTACTAGCTTCATTTGCTCATCTTTATGCTTAAGATTTGTTTAGATTGCTTTGTGTATCAATATTTTGTTCCTGTTCATTGCCATGTAATATTTTATTATATGGACGTACCATAATTTCTTCATTCACTGTGCCTGACTAAGAAAACTAAGGTTGATTAGAGTGTTTGGCAGTTTTAACCAGAGATGCAAATAGCTGTACATAGATATGTATATTAGCATAAACTTTCTCTCCACTAGAGTGAAAGTTGGCAAGCTTTTTGTACCTATATTTTATTTATTTTATAACAAATATACTGGCATTAATGGGAGCTGTTCACCTCTGCCTTTGTAATTTGAACAGAGTCGAGAATACGCTTGTGAGTGGGACTGGAGAGTGTAGCTGTGCACATGGCCTACGGACACAGATTGCTGAGACCTTTGGGTGGGAAAACACTTTGGACTAGAGTTTTTGTGTTTTATGGCAGAACATGTTTTAAAGAAATTGCCAAACTGTTTTCCAGAGAGTTTGCACCAGCAGAGCACAAAAGAGATATAGTTGTTCTACTTTCTTTTTAATATGTGTGTGTGTTTCTCTCTCTCTCTCTCTGTGTGTGTGTGTGTGTGTGTGTGTGTGTGTGTGTGTGTGTGTGTGTGTACATGTGCAGGCACTGCAGAGGACAGAAGAGATCCCACTCCCATAACGCGGAGCTGGAGTTACAGGCAGTTGTAAGCTGTCGACAGTGGATGCTGGGAACCTAACTCTGGTCCTCTGTGAAGGCAGCAAGTATTGAACCACCTTTCTCTCCGGCCTCTTGCTCTACATTCTTTTAAGGACTTCTTAGAAGTACTGAGTTGGTACATGCCATTATCTCTTCATGATTTTCTCTTCTTGTTTGTTTTGCTTCTGAGACCATCTCTCATATCCCAGGCTGGCTTCAGACTCACTGTGTAGCCAAAGACCTTGAATGTCTTGATTCTTCTGCCTTCTACCTCCAGAGTGTTGGGATTACAGGGATGTGCAGTTTACGCAGGGCTGGAGATGGAATTTGTGGATGCTAGGCAGACCCTCTACCAACTGCACCCCAGCCCCTCATCACAGTTTTAATTAGCATTTCCTTAGTGGTAATGATTTACAACATATTTTCTGGTGCTCATTTGCCATCTGTATGTCATCTTTAGCAAAGTGGCTTTTCAAATCTTTTACCCATGTGAAGAAATGGATTGTTTACTTACAGTGTTGACAGGTTATAAAATGTACTCTGAATACAACTTCTTTGTCAAATATGTGACTTTTAAAAAAAAAAAAAAAAACCTTACTTCCTAGTTGGCAGCTTGGATCATTCTTATTGTATTATCATTTGAAAAACACAATATCAGCTTAGTTTTCCAGGTCTTTTTCTTTCATGGTTTATGGTTTCAGGATCATATCTTTAGATATCTTTGCCTGTGTGTCCCAAAAGGTTTCCTATCTTTTTGCTTTGGATGTTGTCTTTAAGGGTTTCTATTACTGTGAAAAGACACCATGACCAAAGCAACTCTTATAAAGGACAATATTTAATTGGGTTTGGCTTACAGTTTCAGAGGTTTAGTCCATTGTCACCATGACAGGAAGCATGGTGGTACGCAGGCAGACATGGTGCTGAAAAGGAGACAGTTCTACATCTGTTTCCAAAGGCATCAGAAAAAAACTCTGAACCATTAAACATGGGCTTTAGCATCTGAGACATTAAAGCCTGCCCCCCACAGTGACATATTTCCTCCAGTAAAACTAGACCTCCTAATAGATTCACTCCTTGTAGGCCAAGCATTCAAACCCCGAGTCTATGGGGACCATTCCTTTTCGAACCACCACAGATGTTAACAGTCTCATCCTTTATATTAGATCTACAACTTATTCTGTGATAGGTTTTATAGGATGTATGAGCACAAATGCTGGCTGTATATATGTGCCCTGGTTAGTTTTTATTGTCTGTCTGATACAAAGTAGACTCACTTGGGAAGAGGAAACCTCAGGTGATGAATTGTCCAGATCAGATTTGCCTGTGGCCATGTCTGTAAGGTCTTGATCGGTGACTGATATAAAGGGGCTCTGCTCATGTGGACAGTGACATCTCTGGACATGGAGTCCTGGGAAGAATAACTTAGTTGACCATGAGCCAGTAAGCTGTGTTTCTCTGTGGTTTCTGCTTAAGTTTGTGTTCTAACCCCTCTCAATCATGGACTGTGACTCAAAGTTCAAGCTGAAATAAACCCTTTCCCTTGCAAAGTTGCTTTTGGTTTGCTTAGAAGGTTTATATCAGTGACAGAAAACAAAACCAGAGCAGTATGCTGATATCCATATAACTGTGGGTGCACATGTGGCTCCATGCGTGTGATGAGGTCGGCCACACACCACCTCTAGTGGTGGTTCTCATCTTCCCTTTATTCAGGACAGGGTCCCTTATTGTTTGTTGCCGTGTGCTCTAGACTAGCTGGTCCATTGGATGCTGGGGATTCTCCTCCATTCACTTATTGTCTCTTTGTGGGCACTGAGATTACAGATACACTCGGCTGTGCCAGTTTTATGTGAGTCCTGGGGATTCAAACTCAGGTCCTTATACTTACATTGCAAGCATCTTGCACACTCACTGAGCACCTCCACAGCTCAAGTGTTTTTGTTTGCTTGTTTGTTTGGTATATGCACATTTAATTGTTTAAATGTCATTTGTCCAGGAGAACGCCTTTCTTTTTTTAGTTGTTTTTGTGACTTCACAAGTAGTTATGGCCATTGTTGCATGGGTCCATCGATATACGTATCTAGCCCTTTGCTAATCCCACACTGTGCTAATGACAGCACATTCACAGTAAATTTTCATATTAAAGAGTGTATTGCTTTTCTGTTGTTTTTCTTTTGCAAAATTGTTTTTAAATAGATTTTATAGATTATTTTATCTGATTTTCTTTACATTGATTGATTAATTGATCTGTGGTGTGTGTGTCGGGGGTGTGTGGCATGTGTGTGGGCATCTTACAAGCCATAGTTCCTATGTGGAGGTTTTAAGATAACTTATAGGGTTCAGCTCTTTCCTTCACAATTTGTTTCCTGAGAATTGAACTTAGGTCATCAGGATTGGTGGCAAGTGCCCTCACCCACTGAGCCATCTACCTAGGAATAATCTGAATTTTAGAACCAGTTTGTTTATACCTAGAAATTATCTATTGGAATTTGAACAGAGCTAAATCTGTAGACATATCTAGAGAGACCTGTGACTTTAGTTTGACTAGTCAGAATTTGTTTCTCTACTTAAAGCTGATTTTACTTTCTCACATAGACATTTGAAGTCACCAACACACTCAACTCTAACTTTGGGATTGTGATGATGAAGGTTAATTGTGTGGATAAGATGCCCCATTGTATCTTCCCTTTAATGTTGGAGATTTAATCCCTCTCCCAGCTCCCTTCTTCCTTGAGTGTCCCTCAGTTGGCCCACACGACACGTTACTGCATTCTTTCCCCTGCCTTATCTGCCTACTTGTTTCATCCTGACTCTTTCAGTGATCTTGCTAGGTGACACTGGATACTCTTTCTTCTCTGGTTTTTGTCACATTCTATCCTCCAGTCATAACTTGACTGTGTGGTGGATAAATCTCTCCTTTCATTTCTGCTCCTTCTCCTGAGTAGCTTTCAGGCATCCTTTATTTCTTCCCAATGAAGACACACACACACACACACATGCACGCACGCACGCACACGCGCACACACACACACAGAGAGAGAGAGAGAGACACAGACAGACAGACAGACAGACAGACAGACAGAGAGTAGAGGGGGAGTTTGGGAAGCTGAAATCCAGATTCTTTTTGAGGCCTGGGATGTTAGAATCAATGAAGTCTTCTTCCCCTAATTTAGGGTTAGTCGGTTTGAAGAAAGACTGGCTAGTTGATTAGTTCACCAACGTTGAGCAACATGTCCTGATCTGGCCTTGAGCTTGCTGAGCCAGCCATGAGTGTGGGGCCTACTGGTGGATTACAAGGGCCAAAGGCCTTTGTTTTAAGCTGCCAGGATCTTGTCTCCAGTTAGAAAGGTGAGAAAGAAGCCAGCCACTTTGGAAGTTTTCCATTTTTATTACCTCGTCAATGACCTCTTTGCCTATCTGTCTGCCTATCAGGTATTGTGTCTATCTTTGAGTATTGGTGGTGTTTTTTAAACCTGTTTGTCTAAGTTTAGATACTATAACCTATGGCACAATTATTGAGCAGTATTATTCTACTTTAATCTTCTAAACTAATCTGGCTACCTGTCTTTTTCCCTCCCCTGGCTAATCGGAAGTCCAGCCCTATTCTTTCCCTTGCTTAGTCATTGTGATTAGCTAGCTTTATTGACCAATCAGGAAGTAATTGGGGGAAAATACTTGCACAACATTAGGACAGGAGATTCTGAGAATAAGGATTGCAACCTAATATGGGGGCACAGAAACCTGCACTTGAATAACACAAGGATAATCTTTACACCATGCACAATAATGTATGCCTACCACGAGTCTATCATTCTCTTTTTGAAGTCACCAGCACTGCTTCTGAGAGCTTGGGGACACTTGACTGCTTTAGTGTCTTTAAGGGGTGTGATAAAAGGGTGATTATGAAGGGGCTATAGTCAGAGTGTCTTAGAGATCTAAGGGATCATGATAAAACTTAACTGGTGGCAAAGATCTAGAGTATAAGACAGCCATTTGATGCTAGTGTGCCTTCTTTAAGTAAGTCACATAAGCAAGGTAGCATCTGGAACATGCAGAAATGAGTGTGTGATATGCAAGAGTGAGTGTGTGATATACGAAAGTGTGACATGTGAAAAGTGAGTAGATGATGTACAAAAGTGAGTCTTTGACATGACATGCAAAAGTGAGTCTGTGATGTGCAAAAGTTAGTCTGTAACATAAAAAAAGAGAGGCTGCTAGTACTCCTGCAATTTCTATTGAGAGAATAGTAAATTGTTCCTTCAAATGTCTTAATGCTACAGCACACAGCCTGAACATTGGCATTAACTGAGGCTGATTTCTGCACTGAGAAACAGCTTGTTGGAAACCATGTCTTCGTCATGTACCTGGCTTGAGATATATGTGAGTTTTAGCTTTCCCCTGCACTTTTTGGGTTTAGCTTTAAATTATTCATATGTTTGAAACTATTTGGTAATTTCATTCATGTGTGTAATATGTTTAGACCACAACCAATGCTGCTTCTTCTTCCTGCTTTTCCCAACCTCCCTCCCACAGCCCTCTCCCAACTTTATGTTGTAATTTCACAGACAGAAAAATTTGTTCTTATAGTAGACTTTTGCTAACTCAGCTGTGCTATTCTTTCAAGTAAAGATGTTTCCCTTTTTCAAGCAGAGGAAGGATTTGACAACTTCCCATTGACATTTCTAAGCAGCTGGCACCACCACTTTTGCGTTTGGGGGCTATGATAAAGTATAATCAGTATTCCAACACTGATCAGTTTGATTCCCAAGATGGCTGCTAAATGACTCCTGGGTGGGTAGTATACTCACCATGAATACTTGACACAAAGGGGTGATTTACATTCCTGGTAGGATGAATAACATGGGTGTGAATCATCAATACACTCACAATGAATAGTAAGATTGTGTCATGCCACTCTGAAGAACACTTTGAAACTTGGGCAATATTTACTTTAGAAGTTTTTCATTCACTATCATTGAAATGTAGTTGATCATAGCAGTTAAAATGGCAGATAGGGGAGACTTTTTTTTTTTTTTTTTTTTTTTTTTTTTTTTTTTTTTTTTTTACTGTACCATGTTCTGCAGCTAGATCTGTGTAAGGCTTCCTGCATTATTTCTTTCTGTATCGATTATTGCCTTCTCCTTCCTGTCTCCCTTGCTGAAGATTTACCTGTTATGTGACAGACTAGAGTCATTCATCTCATATATCTTCTGCTTTAGTGAAGGGATCCCTTGCAGCATTGTTCATGGTGTGCCCTGGTCTAAGGACAGTAATGGCCATCGTGCCAGTGATCTTAGATTTTGTGTCTGGGCTACTACAAGTGGTAATGTGAGCAATAACTGATGGAAAACAGCTCAAGAAGGATGGATAGAGGAATTTTAAAGGAGATGTTTGAGGGTGTCTGTTGTCATGACAAAAACCTTGATAAAAATCAACTAATGATTAGTACATTGCTGAAAGAACTTAGGGCAGGAACTCAAGCAGGAACTGCTTGTTAGTCCACACAACATCACCTTTGATGAAAGAACTCATTTCATTTCCTGTAGTCATGAGCTTTTTTACCCATTCCCAAGTTCCCCAAAATAATGACTCTGAGACTGTTTATTAATAAATCCTTAGATCATAAGCTTCATCTTGTTCTCTGACTATCTTATTACTTATATAACCCATTTAAACCACTCTATGTTCTCCACATGGTTAGTTATTTCTCCTTAAGTCTATACTACTGTCTCCTGCAGAGACAGGGTTCTTGCTTCCAGGGTGAATCTCCTGAGGCTGTTTCCCAGAATTCCTCTCTGTGGGATGTCCCACTTTTTAATACTGACTCTATTCATTGGCCATGGGCTTTTTAAATTGACAGGTAATACTTCCATGCAGCACATCAGAAATCCTACAATTTCACAGCCAAAGAAGTGTGACAGGAACCATGGAGGGTACTGCTAGATGTCTGGCAGGCAGGCAGGCAGGCTTGTGTTCAGCAAACTTTCTCTATTGTTCAGAATGATCCACCTAGGGAACAGTGCCACCCTCCTTCATCAATTTTCAATCAAGACAGTCCCCCCCCCCGCCCCAACATGCTCATAGGCCAATCTTATTTAGACAAGTCCTTGACTGAGATTTTCTTCCAGGATCATTCTAGGTTTTATCAAATCGGCAGTTAAAACTATCCAGGATAGAGAGTGTGTTGAAGGAAAGGGAATTTAAATGGGGCTCAGAGATCTGTAGATGGAAGAACTGTCCAGTGAACATTGGATACAAGTCCCTGTCATCAGGAAGAAGTGGGTAGCATTCCTACTGCCCACATTAACACAGGAAGCTGAGCATCTAATCAGAGATTATAGTTCTGTGTGTAATGTACTCAGGGATGACCTTGACCTTGTGATCCTCCTCCCTCTACCTGTCAAATGCAAGGGTTATGGACATGTACCACTATTCCCAGTATATGCCATGCTGGGGGAATAAAACCCAGGGCAACCTGCATGCCAGGTAAGTATTCTACCAATAGAGACCCATCTCTAGCCCTGCATGACTTTTGATTAGTTTTTGTTTATGCGTCCCTCTAACTTACATATTATTTCCAACAAGAACTTTCTGCATTTTTCACCTGAGCTCTTTGCTGCTCCCTCCTAGCCCCATCCACCATACTGAAATGCTAAGCATGTGAAGTCACTTTGCCATACTTCAGAGTGTTTGACTGGGAAGCAAGGTGACTCAGGAAGGGGCTGGTGTGTGTGTGTGTGTGTGTGTGTGTGTGTGTGTGTGTGTGTGTGTGTGTTCGCGTGTGCGCGCGTGCACATGCATGAATAACCTTCAAAGGTGCACTGTCCAACTGGGTATTACCTTAAAACTTTCTAGCACATTCTAAATCAGCTTAGGACTAACCAGATGCTAAACACATAGGCCTGTTCAGAACACAGCAGAAACTTTATTTTTCTGTTTCTTTTTTCTTTTCTTCTCTTTTCATTTGTTTCTTTTCCCTTTCTCCCTTCCCCTTCTTTTCTTCCTTTCCCTCCTCTCTGTTGTTTGTGAGTGAGCATGGTACATATTTGGTATACATACCCATGTGTGGGATCAGAGGAAGGTGTTGGGTATCCTGTTCTATCTCTCTTTACTTTATTCTCTTAAGACAAGACCTCACTGAACCAGGAGCTAGGCTGGAAGCTAGCAAGCCCCACAGATTCACCTATTTCTACCCCTCATCCCCAGTCCTGAGGCTACAGATACTCGTGCACAGTAATGACTGAGTTTTTCCAGGGCCGATGGGATCCACACTCAGGTCTTCATGCATGTGCTGTGAGCACACTATTCAGAGAGCCATCTTCTCAGCCCAAGGTTTTCTTTTTCTATGGTGTTCCAGAAAGCCCATGCACTGTTCATCTCACTAATGGTGAATAACACATATGTTTATGAAGTCATTTAAAATATATATAATTTAATATAATGTCCACTTACAGGATGTAGCATTTCACATAGTATTAGGGCATTTAAAAGAATGTGCAGGGAGGGTGGCCAGAAGAAACAGGAACTGCAAAATGGGTTCACAATACCATCTACTCTTAGTGTTTAGCTTTTCTCTTTTGCAAAGATGAGCTTTACAAAACTGCCCACAATGAAAGAAAACATGATTTATAGAGAGCAGCTACCTGGGAGTGGACTCAGGAGGGCATTCTCAGATACTATCAGGAAGCTGGCATCATTACAGTGGTCGGCAGAAATATAGAAATTCCTAAAATACATTTGAAGAAGAAAATGTTTACTAAGGAAAAGCCTGAGAGGGCCTGGCATGCATTCTGTGCAGGTCACAGGCTACAGTGAGCTAGACTCTTCAGTTCCCTGATGGAATCACTTGTGTGTCTTCTTTTCTACCTTCTTTTTCTTCCCATTCCTGTTCCCTTCTCCCTCTCTCTTCTCCCTCTCTGTGAGACACGCTGTCAATGTATCCCAGGCTGGCTTGGAACTTCTGATCCCCCTTCCTTCCCCTCTTGAGTCCCAGGATTATAGCTACCACAGCCAGCTTCTAGTAGAAGGAACCAAACCCAGGGCTTTCTACATTCAGGGCAACACTCTAGCAAATGAGCCACATCTCTAGCCTTGCCAGATTCCCTTCTGTGGTCTAAAACTGAAGAGATAACCTGAACTGCTTGTGGCAGAGCACCTACCTGGGTCAGCGTGGTCAAATGGGAATGGAGTCTCCTATAGCTCTAGAGGACACCAGTCCATAATCCTGCAGTGACCAGGCTCTCCCTGGCTCTCAGGAGAATATACACTTCACTTTCACGCTAGAGATCATGGTTTCAGCATCTTAGGAAAGGGAGATGGTTGAGCTAAAGTGTCAGAGTGCAATCAGGTGGTGTGTGTGTGTGTGTGTGTGTGTGTGTGTGTGTGTATGTCTGTCTATCTGTCTGTCTGACTGATTAACTTTTTCTCTGTGCGTGTGTATCTATATCTTTCTCTGTCTGTGAATGTGTGTGGATGTGTGTCCGTGTATGTGTGTCTGTGTGTGTCTGCCTGTTTCTCTCTCTGTGTGTGTCTGTCCGATTCTGTGTGTGTGCATGTGTGTGTCTCTCTGTCTCTCTGTTTCTGTCTTTCTGTGTCTGTCTGTCTCTGTTTTTCTCTCTCTCTCTCTCTCTCTGTGTGTGTGTGTGTGACTCTCTGTGTGTGCACATGTGTCTCTGTCTCTTTGTCTTTCTATCTCTCTCTGTGTATGTGTGTGTAGGGCACAGGTGAATTTTGTGGGTTGTCTACCTCACACTGAACATCTGACCAATTTAGCTAGACTGGCCAGCCAGTAAGTACCAGGAAGCCTCTTGTCTGTCTCCTCAGCACTAGGATTCCTAGTGCCCACCATTTTATTTGGGCTCTAGGATTTGGATTTAGGTCCTTTCCCAACAGGACTTTATTGTCTGAGCCATCTCACCAGCTTGGGCCCATACTTCGTCCTTGTTCACTCACTGACTCTCTTGATATACCCCTTGCCCACCCTTGTACATGCTCTGGCAGACATCTTTGGGGCTTTCCTCTTTTCTGTGACAAGGCGATTCACAAAAGCCCGGAAGAGGGGCTGGTGCTGTCTGAGTGCATGTTTCTCCTTTTCCATTGTACTGGCTTGCTGATTTTCTTTTATAAGCCAGTGTTCCTTTCTCTCGAGTATTTGACACTTAGCTGAGTGGCTGTCAAAATGTTTCCTTCCCATCATTAGTCTAGTCTGTCTTAGCCGGGGTTGCCTGTGTTTGTGGTAGGGTTTTGTTTCATCTGCCGAATCACTGATTAACAGTCAGAGCTCCTCCTCTGCCCTACAGAACATAGAGAACTAAATCCGTTTCCGAGAAGCTTCTAGACATTTCTCGGTGCTGAAGAGGACAAGCGCTTGCTTCCAGGGCTGGAGGTGGTATGCCTTCTGATGGAGTGTTGCCATGGCAACAGGAGAAGGCTAACTCAGCCTAGCATAGGACCTGGCTTGTCAGGCCCCAGAGCAGCCCTTTAGAAATGTCTAACTTGTTGCCATGCCTGTGGAATGGGCTCCTAGAGTACAGTGGGTACCCAGACAGAGCTACCTTTGCTGGCTGGGCCAGCATCTGTGGTATTTGCTCATCTTTCTTCCTGTGCCAGTGTTGGTGGATCTCTCCATCCTCCCGCTTCCCTGTTCTCTGCACAGTGGTGCGGAGGTGAGGGGCTAGCTAGAGTGCACCTAGAAACCCGAGAACCACCGACTGTGCTGCAGATACCAGGATCATTGTTTGGAGTTGTCTCCCTCTACGTTTTGGAAATGAGCTTGGATTTTGAAATTGTCTAGTCATAGGCTGCATCTATACCTGAGGTGCCCACAGCATCTAGAGATGTGACATAGTTATGTACCAGCTGGTCTGAATGGTTGTCCTCAGAGGTGTGTGGTTATTCCTACTTATAAATGGGAGTGTGAGGACCAGAGAGGTTACAGAGCTCACCTAAGATCATGCAGGGTTGTGGTTTGGTTGTGAAATGTTCCCTGGGGCTGTGAGTGTTTGTATCAGGGTCCCTGAAGGCAAGTGTCACAGTGGAGAGGGAATCAAGACACACAGGATGAAGAGTGAAACTTGGATCAATACCACTTTAGCAAGCGCTGGGTCAAAACGTCCAGGATCTGATGCCACGGTTTTATTTTCTTACACATTTAAGCACAGTAAAACTTTGGGGTGAAATCTCCATGTGATAATTATACTACATTGAAACTCTCTTACAAAGTAGCAAGGCACCTGTGACCTTTAAAATAAGAATGAGTTCTATTAACGGAAACAGTGCTCAAGGTCCGGGCCCCGGGCCTAGGGGGGAAGGATTTGAAATGGGCATAAGGGTAGACTCTGTTGGTGAAGAATGCCAAGACCATGTGATCTCTTTCATAAGAAAGGGCTCTATTCACTGAGAGACAAAGCTGAGCATAAGGACCTAAACACCGCTAAAGATTTTGGGGTATTCAGGTGGAAGTTTGCTCCACAGAGTAGCATAAAGATCACCAGGTTGTTAAGATCAGCTTCAGCCTCCTGGGTGAAAAGATGTCATTTTCTTCCCTTGAAAGAGTTTAGGGAGTCGGCTTCCTCCAGTGTGTTCTCTAGGCTGGGCCTCCTACCTGTTCCCAGCTGGTGGTGCTGTTTGGGAATGTTCTGGAATGTTTGGGAACTGGAGCCTTTGCTGGAGGGGGTGGGCACTGGGCACAGGCTTGGAGATGTGATAGCCTGGCCTTACCTCCTGTCTGCTCTCTGCTTCCTGATTACAAACACAATGGGACTGGGCCATCTTCTCCTGCTTCCCCCAGACTGAACTAAAATACCCCTCTTCCCTGAAATCATCAGGGCTTTGATAACAGCAGCAAAAGAAACCAATACAGGCCACTTCTAAGGCACGGGTGTGAGTCAAGCTCTGAGAACATTCCTGACATGTTGTGAGACTGAACTAAGTGGCTAGTGCGTGGCCCTCAATAAATCCTGATATTAATTCTCTGGTTAGAAACGTGGGTGTTGGCCTGTGACTCTTCCCAGTCCTTAGACATCTATTGTGCTGTGCTTGGCGAACGCCAGCCAGCATGTCACAAACAAATCCAAATCAACTTGGATTTGGAGTCGCAGATTCCAAACTGGAATCCTCCTCACTAAAGATGCTGTGCTCCTGGGTGAAATCCATGCACACAACTCCACAGAATCATATAGAAGGGGTTGTTATTGGGTAACTTGGTAGAATGATGTAGAGGTTTATTTAGAAAAGGAAATCTGAAAAACAAACCTGAAGTTTGGACAGAAGTTGCTGAGGAAGGACTAGAATAATCAGAATCACAAAGCTATAGTTGGGAGATGCTTAAAATAAAGCAGAATAGTGCAGGGGCTGAGTAGTAGAAGAAGATAAATCGCCCTTGTATTTATAAGAACTGACCATACGGCCAGAGAAATGGTGTAGTGCCTGAAACTGAACTGCTCTCACAGTACACAAATTTGGTTCCCAAACTGCTTATAATTGTAGCTCTCGGGATCCAGTGCCCTCCTTTGGTCTCTGTGAACACCTGCACTCATGTGCAAAGGCTGAAATACATTTTTTTTTATAAACAAAACAAAAAAATAATCTGACCACGTGAAACAAATCTAACTTGTGATGTTACTCCACTTAACGTACATTTTTCTATTAGAGACATATGTGCAACTTCAAAGTAAACATCTTTATTCTTGCCTTGATTTCACTCCCAAGAAGGAAATACTACTAAGAGATGTGAACTATGTTACAAATGTGCCTGTCAGTGTGCATGTCTTGGGGGAAAGAGACAGTATTATTGATGGTACATTGGCTAAGAATGACAGCTCTGATATCACATGGATTCAAATCCTGATCAGTGCTGCTAGAGTTGTAGGACTTAACCTCTGTGCTTCATGCCTCACCATCCTTAGCTTTTCTCTTTATCCTTTATGTGTATGTGTGTGCACTATGTGCAAGAAGAAGCCATCGGTTCCCTTGTACCTGGTGTTACAGATGGTTGTGAGCTGCTTGCTGTGTGGGTCCTCTTATAAAGGACTCTAAAACCATTGAGCCACCTCTTCAACCCCAGTCCCCTCATCTTTAAGACAGAATCACTAATGTTAGTTACAAGGATCAAGCCAGGAAATAACTGTTAAGCAGGTCATGAACGCCATGAATGTTCAATAGAGTTCTCATGTGTGTCTCTGTGTGTGTACAGACAAGAGGGAAACCTTGATTCTATTCATGTTTTAGTTTTTTTGGTCTTTCTGTTTGTTTTCCTTTGTTTTGTTTTGAGACAGAGTCACCCATTAGGCTAGGCCATCTTCCCAGAAAACCCCAGGGATCCACTTTTCTCTGTGTAGCCAGTACTGGGATTAAATGTGTGCACCATATTTCTCACTACTACTACTACAACAACAACTACTATTACTTTCTTCTTCTTCTTCTTCTTCTTCTTCTTCTTCTTCTTCTTCTTCTTCTTCTTCTTCTTCTTCTTCTTCTTCTTCTTCTTCTTCTTCTAATGTGAGTTAGGCAGATTGCAAAGCAAACTCTACCAACTGAGCTACCTTCCCAGCCCTCTTCATAAGTATTTCTCAAATATACTGGACTGAACCAAAATCAGAAACTCTTGGAGCTAGTTTAGGTAATAAGAGGCCAAGCCAGAAGGACACAGCCTGTGGTTAAGTCCCCTCTGCAGGCTCCGGCCACACTCCTAGTTCAGTTACTATATGGAGTGTTGTATAGATTTCTTGCCTCCTGGGTCCTGGTGCCTGCAACCCTGCTTGAATATGTTGAGGAGTGATATGTCTTCCTGTGGCCCCTCCCATGACCACACTGTGAGGAAGCAACACTTGAACATTCTCTCAGTTTGACAGGGAGTTTAACGTCGTCCAATGAGGTAGGGCTCAGATTTGGCGAGGATACCTTCATTCCTTAGCTTTGTAGAGGAAGTGCTTAATGCATACCTTACTTTCTGCAACACACCCATGGAAATGTTTTGAGTTTTGCTGCTCTCTCTCTCTCTCTCTTTCTCTCTCTCTCTCTCTCTCTCTCTCTCTCTCTCTCTCTCTCTCTCGGAGAGGTGGGAGGGCCTCATGCAGTTCAGGCTAGCCTTTAATTTACTATATAGCCCAGGATGACTTTGAACTCCTTAACCTCCTGGGGTCAGAGGTGTGTGGTACCAAGCCTGATTTATACAGTGCTGGGGACCAAACCAAGGCTCATCTGTGTGCTAGACAGCAGAACTACAGTATAGTTCATTAGGTTTTGTTTTTAAATCAGAAAAAAATTAAAATTGATTTTGTAATATTGATACTAATTTCCCATGAGTATCTTTTTTTTTTTTTTTTTTTGTCATTCTAATGGCTATTTGAAAGCAAAATGCCCAGGAACTCACTGAGGTAAAAATAACATCCTGGGGTTACAAAGTATACTATAGAGTTATGTTTAGAACATGGCCTTCTAAAGCAAATTGAGTCCCTTTGTCAGATTAGGTGGTCCAGACACACTGGGCTGACCTGGAACCCAGTGATGGTTAATAGTGATGGTCAACTTGACAGGATCTAGGCTCAGCTAGTAGACAGGCTTCTGGGCATGACTGTGAGGGCTATGCCTCCCCAGAGCCTTCCATTCCACACAGTTCTACTCCTCACACTGCTGCTCTGTTGCTTGTCCATTACTTGTTGGGTCAGAGACAAGTGAAGACTGATGTGGACCATTAGCTCACTGGAAACCCACATCTGCCTTCCCGACCCATGAGGACGGAGTCTCACCTTCCCATAGCTGCTTCATTCCAGATGTTAACCTTCTCCTTGAGCCATTATCAAAGCTACACACAACTGTGTGCGTTCAGCGCTGTACATCATTCGTATGATTGATTGCCCCGAATGTGTGTATTGGAGGGTTTTTTCCTTCTCAGACTTGAAGATACTGAAGGGAACAAGACAGGCAATGTCTGCTGTCCCAAGGGCCTTGCTTTCATCTGCTTCCTGAGATTGACTTCATTTTGTGTGTGTCTGTGTGTGTGCCTTTGCTTATGTGCACATAAGCTTTCTACACACTCTCCAGTCTCTTCTCTCTCTCCATAGTGTGTGTGTGGGTGCTGTAATTACAGATGTTGAGCTACTGAATCCAGCTTTTTATGAAACTTCTGAGGATTGAACTCTGGTCATGAGACTTGGCTCAGTAAGTTTTTACTTCCTGAACTATTTTGCTGGTCCTACTTTGTGGTTATTAATGGTTCTATGTGTGAGTGTATGTGTGTGTGTGTGAGTAGTAGTAGTAGTAGTAGTAGTAGTAGTAGTAGTAGTAGTAGGAACATTGTTTTCTGATGCCTTTTGTTATTTATATAAACAGTATGTCAAAACAGGGAACATAGATAGCTTCAGTAACATAGTATTTAACTCCAAGACATTGAGGCAGCATAGCTGAGAAGTTGAAAGCAGAGCCATGGAGTTGACTTCTTATCTGGGCTCTGCTTCATGCTAGCTTAAAGCTGGCTCGTGCCTTCCTCTTTTTCAACTGGTAAAAGGTTCACGAGGAGCTGACTCAGTCAGCAAAGCGCTGGCTAGTAAGCATTGAGCCCCATATGGAGAGTTGGGGTTTGTTGACTTGTGCTGTGGTGCTGGCAATGGCAAGGTGGCAGACAGAGACAGGTGGACCCCAGAAGCTTGCTGGGCAGCTAACTTAGTGATGTTCCAGGCCAAAGAGAGACACCCTGTGTCAAGCAAAAGGTGGAAGACATCTGAAGACACACACACACACACACACAGAGAGAGAGAGAGAGAGAGAGAGAGAGAGAGAGAGAAAGAGAGAGAGACAGAGAGACAGAGAGACAGAGAGACAGAGAGAAACAGACAGACAGACAGACAGACAGGCACATGGAGACACAGAGACACAGACAGAGAGACACAGACAGACACACAGAACACAAAAATAAGGTTAGTGTTTATACTGGGTATAAAACCCATGCAAACTGTGATTACTGCCAATATTTAGCCCCATGTAATTAGTGAAAGTAAGTCTAGCACAAACAGATTTGACAGCAGATAATGCTGCTTCTTGGTTACAACCTAGTAAAAGCCAGTCCTACCAGAGCGAGCTCCCCCAGGCTGCAGGCTGGATCAGCCAGGGCATTTCATAGAGGAAACAGTGTCATTCCCCTGGCAAGTGGGCATGTGGAGGTCGGCTGAAGAGCTCATGCCTCGAGCATGATTGGATTGTACAGCCCAGCATACCGTATCTCAGGACCTGCAGCACGCTGCCGGAAGTTAGGTTCTTCCTCCTTGAATGTTTTTTTCTCATCAGTGAAAGCAACTAACTTTCTACTTCACTCAGGCCCTTCCATGTCACTCTTCTAAGTGTGTGTGTGTGTGTGTGTGTGTGTGTGTGTGTGTGTGTAGGAAAAGTACAGAGAGACTGAATAACCGGATGTATGTAGCAGTTTTGGGTATGTGTGGTACGTGTGTGTACATACGTGCTCATGTGTGTGGAGGCTAGAGGTGTCTTCCTTGGTTGCTCTCCACTTTATATTTTTGAGATGAGGCTTCTCACTTAGCTTGGAGCTCACTGATTGGCTAGACAAGCTGGCCAGAGAGCTCCACGTATTCTGTTTCTTCTGCCCCTAGTGTTGGAATAACAGGCGCACACATCAGAGCTGACTTTTATGTGGGCACTGGGATTTGAACTCAGGTCTTTATGCTTGTGTGGAGAGCACATTACTGAGTGAACCATCTCTCTAGCCCCTATGTAGCACATTCCACAGCTTATATATTCTTAAATCCATGAGGTGTAAGTAATTGGCCATGCTTCTGAACGGGACGTGTTATATGTCTGATCATGTTATGTTATGTACCTGCAGAACATGTAAACCAGTGGGTGGAAATGGCCCTGAATACCAGTGGCAGCAGTTAGGACTGCTATGGGGACACAGTTTATACATCCTAGGCTCTGGGGAAGAGCAGAGTCACTTCTTGTGGGGCATATGTCTCAGTTTTTACCCTGTTGTGTGTGCGAGAGGACTTGGTGACAGACAGCCTATAAATAGTGAGCTTCTGCTTTTATTTTTAGTGGCAAAGATTCTTTTTTTAAAGTGGCTTTTTTTAAATTTAGTAAGTTGTGGGTTGTAAATACCACCTAATAAGAGACAAAGACCCATTCACCGCAAACACACAGCAAGTTAAATTCTGCATAAGATGGAATGATTTCAGCCTGTCAATGAAACAGCTGTCTGTCTACCTTGATCTTCATTAACCTCCTCTTTCCCATCCTCACCCCTTTCCCTCCCCTTCCTTCTAGCTAGCCTCTCATCCCTTGTCCTCTCAGATCTTACAGACCAGAATAAAACAGGATGAAAGCAAAGGATGCCCAGGTTTTCCGCTGCTAGGGGAAAAAAGAAAGAAAAAAAAAAAAGAAAGAAAACAAGGAAACAACAGCTCTGGTCTCAAAGGGAATGAGAGTCTATTCTTCAGCCAAATAAGAGTGACCGTTGCCCTGCCACATGTTCAGTTTGCCCCAAATTCCATCTCCCAGTGTGGTGACAGTTTCATAGTCTATTTATATAGCAATAGAGGAAGCCATAAATCAAAACGCCCTTCAGATGCATGGGTGGAAATGCTAGGAAGATGGGAAACGTTAGGGAGCTGGGGTCCCCTACCGATTTAGTCCAATAGCAATCTTAGCCTTTGGGTTGCCGGAAGTTAGAGAATTTGTTAGGATGCTCCCAAAGGATCACACCACAGTCTGATAGTCACCTCATAGTCACAAAGGTGTTAGACCAGACACAGGTGGGTAACGAGCAGCAGATGGGGGGCTATAGGTTGCCAAAATAATCTGCTTCTCGATCCATAACATTCCAACACTCCATAACTCACAGATGTTTTCACTCAACCACCTTGCAGAGTGTTTAACCCAGGTGTGGCTTCTTTTCTGGGAACTTCAATCCACTCTTGCCTCTTCACCAAAGTCACTGCCTGCAGCCTTTATGTTCTTTGCCTAGTGAGTCCCAAGGCTTTGTGAAGTGAGATGCTTGCCCCCACCTGGCATATGGGAGTCTCTTCTCTCTGTGGAGCTCTTCAGGGGGTTGCTGATGGCTGAGCCCCCTTGCCAAGAGTTGATCATCACACTGAGTTATATCTTTATGTAAAGAGTCCCAGAGAGAGAGAGAGAGAGAGAGAGAGAGAGAGAGAGAGAGAGAGAGAGAGAGAGAGAGAGAGAGGGAGAGAGAGAGAAAGAGAGAGAGAAAGTGAACTTCAATTTTTTATGAATCAAGCTTTTAGACACTGGGAAGAAACAATTAACCCTGCCCTCGCACAAGTTCCTAATGCAAGATCCAGAAAGCTTGACAGAGAAGCAAAAGGAAAGATTGGACTTGGGTGACCTTGAGTCCTCTCCTTAGTGCTCCCCCCCTAGTGGTACTCCCCCTAGTGGTGCTCCCCCAGTGGTGCTCCCCCCTAGTGGTACTCCCCCTAGTGGTGCTCCCTCCCTAGTGGTGCTCTCTCCTAGTGATGCTCCCTCCCTAGAGGTGCTCCCTCCCTAGAGGTGCTCCCTCCCTAGTGGTGCTGACTGTTCTCCTGACCTAGTCCTCCATGCAATCAGAAGACTGGGGACTCCTCATCACAGCACTCTTGGGAGATCTGCTACACACAGAACTGTAGACAGCACTGAGGAGTGGGATGCTACCAGGGTAGTGTCTTGTTCTTGCAAGCTGTAAATTTCAGGAGAAGGGACTGTCTGCTTGACCTGCTCTTTCTCTGGTCAGCCTCTGGGGCCAGTGTGATGTGTCTGTTTCCCTGAAAGCTGTCAGGTTCTGCAGATTCTATGAAAGGGCCTTAACATTAGTGAGTGTGTGTGTGTGTGTGTGTGTGTGTGTGTGTGTGTGTGTGTGTGTGTGTGTTGTTTCTGACGAACACTGCAGAGGTCTGAGGACATGCAGTCAATTCTCTCCCTTTACCTGCATGTGGTTCCAGAGACAGAATTCAGGTCACCAAACTTGTGAGACAAGCACCTTTATTTTTTAAGTCATCCTGATGACCTAGTGTTTGCCTTTTTGTTTCTGCTTTCATTTATATTGAGGTCATGTTGCTCACAATCCTCCTGCCCCAGACTCCCAAGTAGCTGGCTCTCCAGGACAGCAAGTAAATAAACCATTGCCACCACCCATTCTCCTAGAATGGTTCCACTGTGCTTCCCAGAGTGGCTTAGCAGCCTGAGGTGCTAGAAGTTTCTGTGGTGCTGGGAACACACCACAGAACACTTACAGGGGGAGAAGATATCTGGTGTGTGGTCAGATCGAGCCCTGTGAGCTCACAGAAGAGAGAACCCATCAGAGCCAGCAGGACCTGTCTTGGGGGTGGCTTGGAAGTAGAACAGGGAGAACCATGACAAGTGGAGAAACAATTAGTGTTTTCGGCTCCCCCAGAAAACACACATTCCTCCCAATGTTCTCAACTCTCTTAAGGGGATTGATTCTAATTTAATTCATTCAAGATTATATGGGGACAAGGCTCACACCTTTAATAAAGCACTCAGGAATCAGAAGCAGTCAGATCTCAGAGTCTGAGGCCAGCCTGGTCTACATAGAGCTACAGGACAGGCAGGATTATAGAGAGAGATCTTGTCTTAAAGTAAAAACAAACATAAAAGCTATTGGGGTTTTTACTCTCTCACGCCCACACCCACACCCACACACATACACATACACACTCACTCACACACTCAAACACACTCACATACACTCACAACACACACATACACTCTCACACATGCACATGCGTGCACACACAGGTGTACACATTTTTAAAAACACAAAAGCCAACTGAAACCAGAAACCAGACTATGGAGATGTGTTTGTCTTGCAAAGATTCCAGTTAATTCCTCAGAATCTATGGTGCTGGAGAGGCCGAGCTAGGCAGTTTAATCTATATAGTGAGTTCCAGCGAGCAAGCGACCCTGCTGGGACAGTTTAGGTAGGCAAATGATGATTTATGCTTGAGATTTTCCTTTGGCCTGCACACACATTAAGAAAGTAAAAAGCAGAAACTACATGTAACAATGTTTGTCCAATTTGCTTAACAGATATGCGATATGCTAAAGTGTGTTTATAGCCACACCTCTCTCTATAGAGATCTCTCCTTCTGTCTTAGTGACTGTCTCCCATATGTGCATCCCTGGCTTGCAGGAGAACAGGCTGGGTGTCACTCCTGAGCTAACAGGAGCTCACAACATATGCGAGCAATGGCATTTGACCAGCACGTTAGAGCCTGCATGCCAGATTGCTGACTGTGATCTTTACTTGGTAGACACGCTTCGTCAATGGAAGAGGGCTGTGGCTTCAGGCCTGATTCAAAGCAGAGTTAATCTAGAAGCAGTCAGTGAGGACAAGAGGGAACTGTCCCAGGAGAGTGTGGTCTGGAACAGTGACAGTAGCCCTGGGGTCCCTGGCAGTGTCTAGTGACAAGGGTCAGATGGGGTGGAGCTCAGAGTGTGGGAGGAAGGAAGTGTTCCATGACAGGGCAGATGGGAGGGTAGGCAGGGGGACATCATAGTGTTAGAGACATACCTCAGTGTCCTCGGATGCAGTTTGTTAACCTGGCCTGTCTCTAGAAGATTTGAAAGCAGGAAGCCCAAGCTGAAACTTCTCAGGACTAGATAGGTGTAGTTCAGCAACAGCTCTTAGAAGGAATGGCAGCTG